>NW_022631139.1:1874952-1875973 GCF_010015895.1 Lontra canadensis
CTACTACTTTTAGGCTCTCTCTTTGCTTAGAGGACCCCTTTCAATATATCCTGTAGAGCTGGCTTGGTGTTTGCAAATTCTTTCAGTTTTTGTTTGTCCTGGAAGCTTTTAATCTCTCCTTCTATTTTCAATGATAGCCTAGCTGGATATAGTATTTTTGGCTGCATGTTTTTCTCGTTTAGTACTCTGAATATATCATGCCAGCTCTTTCTGGCCTGCCAGGTCTCTGTGGATAAGTCTGCTGCCAATCTAATATTTTTACCATTGTATGTTACAGACTTCTTTTCCTGGGCTGCTTTCAGGATTTTCTCTTTGTCACTAAGACTTGTAAATTTTACTATTAGGTGACGGGGTGTGGACCTATTCTTATTGATTTTGAGGGGGGTTCTCTGAACCTCCTGGATTTTGATGCTTGTTCCCTTTCCATATTGGGGAAATTCTCTCCAATAATTCTCTCCAATATACCTTCTGCTCCGCTCTCTCTTTCTTCTTCTTCTGGAATCCCAATTATTCTAATGTTGTTTCGTCTTATGGTGTCACTTATCTCTTGAATTCTGCCCTCGTGGTCCAGTAGCTGTTTGTCCCTCTTTTGCTCAGCTTCTTTATTCTCTGTCATTTGGTCTTCTATATAGCTAATTCTTTCTTCTGCCTCATTTATCCTAGCAGTGAGAGCCTCCATTTTTGATTGCACCTCATTAATAGCTTTTTTATTTTAACTTGATTAGATTTTAGTTCTTTTATTTCTCCAGAAAGGGCTTTTAAATCTCTCAAGAGGGTTTCTCTAATATCTTCCATGCCTTTTTTGAGCCCGGCTAGAACCTTGAGAATCGTCATTCTGAACTCTAAATCTGACGTATTACCAATGTCTGTATTGATTAGGTCCCTAGCTTTTGGTCCTGCCTCTTGTTCTTTTTTTTGTGGTGAATTTTTCCGCCTTGTCATTTTGTCCAGATAAGAGTATATGAAGGAGTAATTAAAATACTAAAAGGGTGGCAACAACCCCAGGAAAATATGCTTTAGC
>NW_022631139.1:1876073-2118959 GCF_010015895.1 Lontra canadensis
AAAGAAAACCAATAATGAAAAAAATATAAAAAGGAAAAAAAAATATATATATATATATATTAGATAAACTAGTTAAAAAACGTTAAAAAAGAAAAGGGTAAAAGTTAAAAAAATTTAGCAGAAGAAAAGAATAAAAATTGAAAAAGAAAAAAAAATTAAATTAACTGCAAGGCTAAAGAATCATGGGGAGAAAGCCATGAGTTCCGTGCTTTGCTTTCTCCTCCTCTGGAATTCCGCTGCTCTCCTTGGTATTGAAACTGCACTCCTCGTAAGTGAACTTGGTCCTGGCTGGGTTTCTTGTTGATCTTCTGGGGGAGGGGCCTGTTGTAGTGATTCTAAAGTGTCTTTGCCCCTGGCAGAGTTGCACCGCCCTTACCAGGGTCCGGGCTGAGTAATCCGCTCGGGTTTGCTTTCGGGAGCTTTTGTTCCCTGAGCACTTTCCGTAGAGTTCCTGAGGACAGGAATGAAGATGGCGGCCTCCCAGTCTCCGGCCCGGAGGAGCCGAGTGCTCGGGGCCCCACTCCTCAGTGTGCCCTCAGAGAACAGCACCCAATTACTCCCGTCACCCTAGCCTCCGCCCGCGCTCAGAACTCACCGAGCCTGCGACCGGTTCAAGGTAAGCCCTAGCTGTGAGCTCACTCCTCAGCTCCATCTCTGTAGCTGGCTTCCCCGTTCAATACCTGCCAGCTCTGCGACACTCAAACACCCCGATCCTTCTGTGACCCTGCAGGACCTGAGGCCACACTGGCCCCGCGTGGGCTTCACCCCAGTTAAGCCTCTGGAGCGATGTCCCTCAACGGAACAGACTTTTAAAAGTCCTGATTTTGTGCTCCGTGGCTCCGCCGCTTGTCGGGAGCCAGTCCCTCCCCCCGGGGTCTATCTTCCCATCCCTTTGGATTCACTTCTCTGCCAGTCCTACCTTTCTGAAAGTGGTTGATTTTCTGTTTCTAGAATTGCTGTTCTTCTTCTCTTCGATCTCCCATTGGATTTGTAGGTGTTTGCAATCTTTAGATAAGCTATCTAGCTGATCTCCCGCAACCTGAAGTAGTCTCAGCTGCTACTTCTCCACCATCTTGACCTGTCCTGGAATAGAATTTTTTAAAAATCAGAAATTAGAGAGAAGAAAGAAAGAAAATATATCTGCTACAACATACTTAGCTGACTGACTGCTCCCTGGCAGTCAAGTACCTACGGGCTATGTGTTGTTAAATTTTATTTCTTAATCAAAGAGAAGAAATCTGCTAATTTAAAGAAAACACTGTGTGTTATAAGAAGTTGATGAATCATTGAACACATCAGAAACTAATGATGTACCATATGTTGGTTAATTGAAAGTAAATTAAAAAATAAATACAAATTAAAATAAAAAATAAAAATTTAAAAAATTTAAAAATAAAAATAAATAAAAATACATTTAAGAAACACTCCATTTTATTTTAGGAATATATCAAACAGAAATGTGTCACAAGGTGGCTTATATAGGGAATATTGTAGATCACAGTAATGCAATTGATAATATTACCTTGGAGCAAATACATATTTTTTCTTTAATAATTTATTTTTTTAAGAAAGCATGCTATCATATCATAATAGACCCATTGAAGACAGTTGTAAAAATACAAAATGTATTATCCATATTTTACAGGTTTTTGGTCTTTAAAAATATTCACAAAAGTTACATTCACATTTTTCCATTTTATTTTATTTCTTTTTAGTGTTCCAAAATTCATTGTTTATGCACCACACCCAGTGCTCCATGCAATATGTTTCCTCCATTAATACCCATCATCAGGCTCACCCAACCACCCACCCCCTCCCCCCCAAAACCCTCAGTTTGTTTCTCAGAGTCCACAGTCTCAATGGACTGTCTCCCCCTCTAATATCCCCCTTCTCACTTCTCTCCATCTTCCAATGTCCTCTGTCTTATTTCTTATGCTCCACAAGTAAGTGAAACCATATGATACTTGACTCTCTCTCTTTGACTTATTTCACTCAGCATAATCTCTTCCAGACCCATCCATGTTGATATAAAAGTTGGTTATTCATCTTTTCTGATGGAGGCATAATACTCCATTGTATATGTGGACCGTATCTTCTTTATCCATTTGTCTGTTGAAGGGCATCTTGGTTCTTTCCACAGTTTAGTGACTGTGGCCATTGCTGCTATGAACGTTGGGGTAGAGATGGCCCTTCTTTTCACTACATCTGTATCTTTGGGGTAAATACCCAGTAGTGCAATTGCAGGTTCATAGGGTAGCTCTATTTTTTATTTCTTAAGGAATTTCCACACTGCTTTCCAAAGTGGCTGCACCAACTTGCATTCCCACCAATAGTGTAAGAGGGTTCCCCTTTTTCCACATCCTCTCCAACACATGATGTTTACTGTCTTGTTAATTTTGGCCATTTTAATTTCTGTAAGGTAGTATCTCAATGTAGTTTTGATTTGAATCTCCCTGATTGCTAAAGATGATGAACAAGAATATAAACATTTTTTCATGTGTCTGTTAGCTATTTGTATGTCTTCATTGGAGAAGTGTCTGTTCATGTCTTCTGCCCATTTTTTGACATGATTATCTGTTTTGTGTGTGTTGAGTTTCAGGAGTTCTTTATAGATCTTGGATATCAGCTCTTTGTCTGTAGTGTCATTTGTGAATATCTTCTCCCATTCTGTGGGTTGCCCCTTTGTTTTGTTGACTGTTTTCTTTGCTGTGCAGAAGTTTTTGATCTTGAAGTCCCAAAAGTTCATTTTAACTTTTGTTTCCTTTGCCTTTGGAGACGTATTTTGAAAGAAGTTGCTGTGGCCGATGTCAAAGAGATTACTGCCTATGTTCTCCTCTAGGATTTTGATAGATTCCTGACTCACGTTGAAGTCTTTTATCCATTTTGAGTTTATCTTTGTGTACAGTGAAAGAGAATGGTCAAGTTTCATTCTTCAACACATAGCTGTCCAATTTTCCCAGCACCATTTATTGAAGAGTACATCCACATTTTTAAATGAAATAATACAAAAGATCTCTGTCCTAACCCATCTTTCAATTGTATTCCCCGGATTCAATTGTTTAAGTGATCTGCTTTGTCTGTTATCTACAAATTTCTGTGCTTTTACTACAATTTCATAATTTATCATTAATAAAATAATTGGTGGCCACCTGTTGCAATATGGGAGGAATCGGCTTTATGATTCACATGCATACACACACATACTTTCACACTTTCCCTCCCCAACCCTCTAGAATACAGTTTGTCTCTAATATGAATGAAATAATTAGTCAGGGTTTAAAGCAAAATAACAAAAAAAGAATTGTCATTGCAAAGTCAAAAAAGTCTATTATGATGATATTTCTTATGGATAAACTCCATGGTGACAATGATTTTTGTTGTTCTATTTTATGTCTAGAGTCTAATTTCTGGTCCATAGTCAGCATTCAATAAAATACTGCTGAATATATAACTTTATTTTTGAATGTCTTTCTTTCTTAAATTAATAATTGCATCCTTTTTCTTTGAAATTTAACATTGATATGTCTTATTTTTTTTCTAAAAACACCTTTTGATTATTCTTCTACAAAGTTCTGTTGCCTAGACATATCATACTCAGTGTGTGAAAGATCATTTTGACAGCTATATGTAGCAGGTACTCAAGTGGAAAGTCTGAATTCAGAGAGACCACTGAGGAAGCTGTTGCATTAGGATAAAAGAGGGTGTTGAAGCCCTGAACTTGGAAATTGTTAAGCAGAGGATTTATATCTGAGAAAAGATCAATTCAAAAATTACACATTTATTGATGCCTGTTTTGGTACTAGAACTGAAGATTCTTAACCAAGTCAATAGTGGTGTTTGGGAACTTAGACATGATTTATCACAAGAAATTATCATACCTGATTTTTAATTTTGGTGAACAAAAGCAGTATTCACTACCTGTTTCATACATTGCAATCCCTGCCTTCACAAAAATTAATCTTGGTTCAAAAATGAAAAGGATACTACAACTGAAACAGTTCAGAACATTATAATTAAAGGCTGATCATAAGTATAATACTAAATCTTTGGAGAAGAGGGGTCAGTGGAAGTCAAGCATAATAATGTTTCAGACTTACCACTTACTTTGACTCTTCGAAATGTCCAACCAAATAGGTCTCCAAAACCAAAGGTAAGATGGAAAATGATCATTAACATTTCTTTAACAATGATAATTGGTAGAAAGTGAGCCCATACTCTAATAGAAAGCAAAACAAACTTATCTTTCCAATATATTATTATATTATATTGTATTTTTTAAAAAACAAATGGGCTAGGATTACAGAAGTTAAACATAAGTGAAAAAGAAAAGTTGGTTTAGCACATGTAATTTACATTTCTACTCTGCAACTTCTTTCTTTGTCTTAAATGTAAGACCACATGAAAATTTATACCATTTCCATGAATATTTACTGTGTGCTCATGGAGCAGACCTGTCACAAGGGTCAACACAGCTAACCCACTGAGCTCCTCTCCTAGAGAACATGACAACTTCATTTCTAGAAAACTCCTTTATTTCGGTGCCACCCAGTGCCCCTTTGAAATTTTTCTCTACACAAAATAAAAATAAAAATAAAAATATGATACAATATATATCTGTGTGCCTATGTGTGCTTATTCTTATCTAGATGAAATTTTTAAATTCTTTATATCCATAAAAGTATCACCACAGTAACTAACACTCCAGTTTAGTTTCATGATGGAAAATAGTTACTAACCAATAAAATCCCTTCATAGATATTTCAATTAAAAGCGTTTAAAGGATGGGAGGGAAAACATCAGGAAGAGGCTTGTTGGGAATAGTCACAACCAAACAGGAGCCTGCAAAATTAGGTTACATGTTCCACTCAGGGCAGCTTTTCATTCCTATTATTCAGACTATTAATATTAATGGATTCTGGGAGACAAAGTTAGGAACCTAGTCTTCCAACTTGCTGTGCAGAAACTGAATATTGCATGATACAGAATAAATGGAGTGTTACTGATGCCATTTTGTCTCAAATGACGCTGTGCCAGAGAGCAATCCCTTATCCTCACTCTATTTTTTGGTTGGAGTTCCAGCAAAAAGTAGCTTTAAAATAAATAAATAAATAAACACAGTCTTAGCTTGCCAAAGCTGCTAAGCTGCATCAAATTAGGGTGACTCAGGAATCAGTATGCCTTGTTCCCCACCCATAATCAAGGCTGCACTCCTTGGCTTGAAAAAGTGCAGACTTGTCCCTTGGTAATGTAATTTGGACATGATTTAAGAGTAAGAAGACTTATTACAGATTTTTTTCCCCACCACAGAGGTGTTTGCACTCAATGTCCAAGAAAAATTAATCATGGAATTAAAATGGACTGGCTGTCTTCATTAGCTGTAAAGTTCCCATTTTTCCTTAAGTGCTGGAAGGCTGGGTGATTTCATAAAAAAGGTTTTTAGAGCACAAGCTACAGAATATTAAAGATAATAAAGATAGCCAACTCCACCACCCAGGAGGGTACATTTTTCTAAGGAATACAAGTTTATTGCCATTTATGGCTGTATAGTTTAGAGTTCAGGAAGGCTTACACATTCCCCAGCTTTGGGCATCTCGTTTAGAATTTTGAAGGTGAGGTGAAATTGGTATGTTTTGGGTCAGAGGAGTATATCTGCTGCATTTCCCATCCATGTGTTCATGAAGGGAAAAAAAAAAAAAACTTCTTTGTGATGGTTTAAAACTACTTGGAAAAATAGAAGGAAAGAAAGGAAATATTTTTTTCTTTTTCAGTACTGCCAAAATGACTCTGATCTGAAGTGTTTGAGTCAAAAAAGGTGTACAGATTACTACTGATATTTATATAGAAATAGTTGACTCAAGTGTAATTTTACATGAGTGGAAAACTCACAAAAATGGCATTTCCTTGGTAGATAGCTCCTCTATGATTAGGCTGTGTTAAAACTATTGAGAACACTTGCCTGCCTTTTGCATTAAAAACACCAGTCAAAGATCATTTGTTAAGTGTGGTGTGATTTTCAGAATTACTTCCAGGGAGTAGCAATGTCTTATGTTTGGTCTATTAAAACCTACAGCAGGTATCATTCCAAGTACAAATACATTGATTGTGATGGCAGGATGAAGGCAGATGGAGGGATATAACAAAGGATAATTGTTTTTATCCTGAAAATTTTAGCAGGATTTTCAAGTGACATCTAACAATCTTACCCTACTTCAGTGGTCAAGAGAAAAGTGAAATAATAGAAGAAAATATGTTGTTCTACAAATGGTTTCTAAGCGACATGAATTAGAACAACCCCTTCAGAGCCAAGCACATAATATGGTTTCAGTAAATCTATGATTTGAAAAAAAAAAAATCTATGATTTGGTTTTATAAAGTGTCTAGATGGAATAACTGCCCAGATGTGTTGGTCTTATCTTCAGTTATTTTTTTAACTAATTATAGAAAATTATGAAAAGTTAAATATTAAAAATTAACATGTTAATGCATTTCATGCCAATACACATAGCCTTAGAAAACCATTGAAGTGCTTTTAAGAAGCTGATCCAAAGTCTAACTGAGGAAGAAGCCATGTTATACTTTGGACACTTGTGCAGGTAGAAGACAGTGCAAGGCAATGTCAAGACACTATAGGTGTTATGTTTAGTTCCCATAGAACCTTCATGGTGCTCCGAGAGCCAGTTTAATTTCTCAAATTACAATTGACAAAGAGAAGCTCAGAGGTATAGAATTAATGGCTTAAGTAGCCCTAGCTAGCAAGGATTGCTAGCTAGGGCTACTTAAGGATTTTAACCTAAGCCTGTCTAGCCTGGACCTCAGGTCTCTTCACACCACCAGAGCACCACCGTGTTATCTCAGTCTTAAGCTACTGGTCTCCTCCCACATAAAAAGATCACTTTTAATGAGGGACAGTGGGAGTACAGGGCATCTCAATGCTGTCAACTGTTATCCTCTATGAAATAGGTCAAATCATCTTTTCTTTTTTTTTTCTGAAGGAAGAAATGTACTGACAAGGAAATAGTTTATATTTATATGTCTTATTCTCCACCAAACATTGATTTTTTTTTTCCTGAAAAATTTCAACTTCTGGACATATTTAAGCATGAAAGAGACTTGAAAGAGAGTGATGGCAATCAAAAGCTGAACTTGATGAGAGAATCAGTGGTTAAGGTTATTATGATGGTGAATATCAAACAGAAAAAGCCTATTTCATCCTCAAACAAGTACAGTTGCCCCAGGAACAAACATGATAGAACATTGGACAGTCCCAGACAACCTGGGACTGGCATCTTGCTTGTAATTCAGAATGATGCTTCCCATTAACCTTTGGAAGTTTTATCCCTCTATTTTTCCTCCCTATTTACAAAATTGGACAGTATTAGGAGTAGCTATCCTTATTTCTGACACCTTTGTTAAGATAGAATTCACATACACTAAAATTTACCCACTTAAAATACACATAGTAGGGGCATCTGGGTGGCTCAGTCAGTTAAGTGTGCTTTCAGCTCAGATCCTGATCCTGGGGGGAGCCTGCTTCTTCCTCTCCCTCTGCCTGCTGCTACCCCTGTTCATGTTCTCTCTCTCTCCTCTCTCTCTCTGTGAAATAAATGAATAAAATATTTGAAAAAAACAAAATACACATAGTAGTTTGTAGTTTTTAGAACATGCACAGAGTTTGCTCAAATACCATCATGATTAAGTTTATAACATTTTCTTCACCCCAAAAAGAAACCTGAAACCATTAGCACACCCCCTTTCACAGTGTTGCCCAAAATACCCATCCTGGGCAAATACTAATGTTATTGACTTTCTCTATATATTTGCCTATTCTGGATATATCATTTAAATGGAATCATACAATATGTAGCCTTTTGTAATTGTTTTATTTCACTTAACATAATGTTTTTAAGGTACATCCATGTTGTAACATGTATCAATACTTCATTTCTTTTTATTAATGAATAATTGTCCATCAGATGGAGATACCATATTTTATCTATCCTATAGTTGATGAACAGTTGGGTTGTTTCTACCTTTTGGGCATGAGCATTCATGTATAAGCTTTTGTGTAGACATATGTTTTCAATTTTCTTGGGTATGTATCTAGGAGTAGAATTATAAGATCATATTGGCAACATTATGTTTAATCTTTCTTAAGGAAGTAGCAAACCATTTTTCAAGTGGCTGCCCATTTTTCATTCCTACCAGCAATGTATAAATGTTACAATTTATCCACATCTTCATCAGCAGTTTTGTTTTTATTTGTTTTGTTGTTTCTGTTGTTGTTTTATCATTGCCATCCTTGTGTGGGAAGTGGTAGCTCCTTGAAGTTTTGATTAACATCTCCCTAATGACATGTTTGGCATCATTTCAAGAACTTATGTGCTATCTGTGTGCCTTCTTAGGAGACATACCTATTCAAATAATTGGGACCTTTTTAATGGAGTTGTCTTTTTATTATTCAAATTCAGCTTTTTAATCCACTACCTGTACCTTCCAACCATTTTTGAGACCATTTAAATCTAATGCATTTAATCATATGTCAGGGCTTAACTCTGTCATTTTATTTATTTATTTATTTATTTTCTTGTCCTCTCTGCTTTCTGTTTCTCTTTTCCTATTTCTGTCTACCTGTGGATTACTTGAACACTTTTTGAATCAGTTTGGACTTAGCTATATTGTTTTGAGTTTTATCTCATTTAGTGTTTTCAGTGGTTTCCCTACATATTACTATATATATATATATATATATATATATATATATACTCAACACAGTCTATTGGTTCCATTGTTCAACAAGTTCATGTAAACTTAATAACTTTAAGTCCCTTTCTTCTCCATTAAGAATATAATTGTCTCACATATCTCCTGTATATGTTGAGTTTTTTGCTCCAAATGTCAAACATTAGAAACTGAGGAGAAGAAAAATATATCTCACCCATAGTTTTACACTTTCTACTGTTTTTCTTCCTTCTTGATATTCTAATGTTCTTTCATCATTTTTCTTCCTTTTTACAAATTCCTATCACTGTTCTTTGAAAATAGGTCTCCTGACCACATATTCTCTTATGTTTCCTTTATTTGATAATGAATTGATTTCCTTTTCTTTCTTTCTTTCTTTCTTTCTTTCTCTCTTTCTTTCTTTCTTTCTTTCTTTTCTGGATTCAAAATTCTGTAGTGATAGTTCTTTTCTTTCTGCAATTGAAAACATTTGTGTCATTACTTAGTGGATGGTCTCTACGGTTTGCGATAAGAAACCCACTGTTATTCAAATTGTTTTTTTTCTTTCTTTCTTTCTTTCTTTCTTTTTTCTCTATAGGGAACATTTTGTTTCTCTTCACTGCTTTCAAGATTTTTCCCTTTGTCTTTAGTTGTCAAGAGTTTGACTAGGATATGCTTTAGTGTGGATTGATTTGTCTTTATCCTTTTTTTTTTTTTTGAATTTTCCCAGGTTATTGAACCTGTAGCTTTATGGTTTTTCTCCTATTTTTTAAAGTTTTCAGTAATTACCTACCTAAGCACTTTTATTAGCCCTGCCATAGCCCTCTTTTCATGAAGTTTTGTGACAGAAATCTATTTTGTTAAGATTTTATTTGTCAGAGAGAGAGAGATAGCAAGAAAGAGCACAAACAGTGGGGAGAGGGAGAAGCAGGCTCTCTGCTGAGCAGGGAGCCCCATGTGGATCTTAATCCCAGAACCCAAAGATCATGACCTGAGCCAAAGACAGATGCTTAACCGACTGAGCCACCCAGGTGCCCCTGGTGACAAAAATCTTAAAGCTTTTGTTATAGTTCCATAGGTCCCTGTACTCTGTTCTTTTTTTTTTTTTTTTTTTTTTAGTCTATTTTCTCTCTGTTGTTCAGATTAAGGTCTATTGTTCTATTGTCTAATTCTTTTCTTTCTTCCCTTCACTTTGCTGTTGAACTATCCACTGAGTTTTATGTTCTATTCTATTTTATAATTCTAAAATTATCATTCTATTTTTTCTATCTCCTATTTTGACACTGTGACTCTATTTCTTGTTTCTAGCATGTTAATAATTGCTTGATGAAGTATTTCTTATTATGACTGATTCAAAATTTTTATTGTATAATTCTAACATCTCTATCATTTCAGTGTTGGCATCTGCTGACTGCCTTTTCATTCAAGGCGAAGTTGAGATTTCCTAGGTTTTTATACAATGAGTGAAACCTGGACATCTGGACATTATGTTCTGAGACTCTGGATTTTATATACCCTTCTGTTTTGACTGGCTCCCTCTGACACTGGTCTAGCAAGTGAAGAGAGAGTCCCACTTCATGACTGTCAGGTCTAGGAAGAAACCTAGCCTCTTTCCCCTCCATTAACACTGTGAGAGGCTCTTGTTACTGCTAGGCAAACTTGAGATTCCAGCCTACCATCTGAGAATCTGTTGATACCCTCAGTTGGGGAGGAGTAGGAGTGGTTATTGCCCTCCACATAATCCCCACTGATGGGGCTTCATTATCACTGGACATTGATAAAAATCCTGAATATCCAGTAGGACTTCTCTGACACCATCCCTTTGGGGGATGGTGAAAAGTCGCCTTATTGCTTCTATTGGGTAGGAAGTCCAGGCTTCCCAGGTAGTCCTCACTGACAGTAAATAGAGGCAGGTCCTCTTTATTTCTTAGTGGAGTTCAATGCCTCAGCTACCCCCTTGGCTTCTCTGACATCACCACAGCAGGTATGTTGGGATACCTTATTATAGCTCTGTGAAGGTGGAAGTCTAGACTTCCCAGCAGGCAAGACCTTTGCTGGTGTATGTACAGATGGATCATCTACTTTTTCTATGATATTAGTCTGGAGTTGAGACACTATTTTCATAATGTTTGCTGTCTTGCTAGACTGCCCTATTCCTGATCCTTTACAGACAGAACTGGCTTCTGTTGTGACTTTTCTTGGTTGTATTCATTGACATCTTTGGTTGCTGACTTTTTCAACTCCAAGTCTGGGATGTTTAATTAAAAAGAAATGAAGCAACCATTGTGTTTTATCCTTCAGTTGCCAAGGTCCTTTGATAGTCTTGCTACTTTTTCTCACCTTTCAGAATCTTTTTTTGTTATTTTCAGTAGGATGTTCAAGATTTTTAGTTGGACTTAACAGGAGGAATAGAGAAAAGCATGTCTACTGCATCGTGTCTACATGATCCCTTAATTCATTTTCTTTTCTGGGATAAACCATTAGTTTCTAATGACTTAAAAACTTATTATTGCATTATTCCATTTTTTTCTTAATTCATTTCTTTTCCCTTTATTTTTTGGTTGATTAGTTGTTTGAACCTTTGAAAGAAGAGACCACATTTTAATTAAAGTTCTTAATTTAATTAATTAAATTTTAATTTAAATTAAATTTTAATTAAAGTTCTTTAGATGAGTGAGTATGGCAAAAGTTTCTAACACCGGGTTGAATTTTAAAGATAAATCATAAGCTGAACTTAAGTGTTTGGAAAGGGTTAAAAGAAAAAAAAAGATGTTGGGTGTTTTTAGTATTCTCTATGGATGTGTAAGGGTATGTATAGACCCGTAGCTCCCCTAGTTATGTGTGTGATCAGAATAAAATGACTGAAAATGTTTTATTTTATTTGATTACTTGTTCATTGCCTGACAATCCTGAGATCTTAAGGGGGGGGAAAAAAGCCCCCCTCCCCCAAAAATAAATAAATAAATAAATAAAATTTAAAAAAAAAAGGCCCAGTCTTCCCAAACCAAACCACAAGGAAAAGAACTCTTTCTTGTTTATCATGGCAATCCTATGATCTGGCACCCTGCCTGATATTTAATAAACATCAAAAGATATTGGTGAATGAATAGATAAAATGGTTGCCATAATGATTTCCTAGAACACGACTCTACAATAACGGTCTTCTGATTCTTCCTTACAAAATGTTGTTTATCTCTCTCTTTTAAGTTGAATTGAAGTTACCAAAGATTATGTTGGAAGAAGAATACATGGCTATCAGTAGTATTAAATGGATATTGTATTTTTTGCGGGGGCGGGGGTTGATAATTCAGGCAAAGAACAAAAACTAAGTTTTCTCAGATTGGCAAAAGACTTCATATTGTAGAATGCCTGAGTAAATGGCTAAGAGAACAGAGTTAAGCAGGTAAGGCTGTTGAAAGATGAAGGAACACATGTCATGTGGAGATTATTGACACGTGTTTTTATGTACTCCCATATTCATTCTGTCCCAGTTTGCTAATATCAGGTCAGTTATCCATTCTCTTCAATAGAATGTGAGTTCTTTAAGAGCATGTGGAACATGCTTTATATTGGAGGGTCACAAATGGAAGTAAAGATTCACCAAAACCTTTTAGGAAATTTTCCATATTACGGTGTTAGCTCCTAGAGCACATGTTACTTATATATGCTAAAATCCTCAGTTTCTGATAGGGATTTAATAAACAATTATTGATTAACTAGTAGGATTTGCTACTTAGATATCATGTTTAAGTTTCTTTTTCAATAATTGATAAATTTGAAACCCAGACTTTTTTTTTTTAAGATTTCATTCATTTATTTGTTTAACAGAGAGAGAGTATGAGCCAGGGGAGAGGGAAAGGCAGACTCCTGGTTGAGCAGGGAGCCCAATGCTGGGCTTGATCCAGGAACCCAGTTATCATGACCTGAGCTGAAAGCAGAGGCTTCACTGACTGAGCCACCAGACACCTCCATGCAGATTGTTTGAACTCACCTCAGATTGCACAGCTAAAAATAAGTCTTATAATTTTTGTTTACCACCTCTCTGGACTGTGGAATGATATTTGTTTCAGTAAAGTTTATTGCAAGATTCTTTGATGCAATGAATATATTTGGCTTAATACTGAAGTACCAAATTAATCATATAGAAAAGAAATAATTAATACTCACTTGAATAAAACAATATAATCTAGAAATAAAGAAAAACAAACAGATTAAAAGGACTTTGAGTCTAAGGAATAGACATTTCATCACTCTTCTAAAATTTTCCCCAGTATTAATTTGCAACATTAAACCAAAGAAATAAGAGACTAGCCTCCTAGGCTCCCCTGTAGAAAGCTCAAAAGAAATAAAAATGAATGCCTTAGATTGGTCAAGATCGTGATTAAATTTCAGTATTTGCATCATTCTTTCCAAAACCAAAATGAGACATAGCAGTTAAATTCTGAGTCAAGATTTAATACCAAACACAGTAACAAATAATTTGATGTCCAATCAATTATCAGGAGGGTCTAAAAATGTATGATAGCTTAATAGAGAATTATAAATTCCAAATATAATTAAACAAACAAGCAAAATGTTAAAAATGTTAAGAGATCAATATAAAACCCAACTAAAATAATGATAATCCCACTACACTTAAATTTTCCAAAACACAAAGACATTCAAAATGATCCAAATACCTGAGACCAAAGAAAAAAATATAATTTACAGTTAAAATTCTTATTTTTATATAAAAAACTAAGAGTAATGTGACAATGTTTCCATTGGATGATGTTGGAGAGAAAGCATCGGTCAGATCTGCGCTGTATATTCTTGGACAAATTTTCAACTCCTCTGCTTTTCTGTACTCTTATTTCTAAAAGGACTGGCATTAGTAGCAAAGAATTATTATGAGGATTAGAGTCAGAGGAACTGTTAGTTACCTGTCTTAGACCTTCTTCCACTTCTTTTCTTTCCACATCTTTCATATTGTGTTCCCTGGTGTACCAAGTCTGAAATGGACATTATCATGAATTATGTTTATTGAAGAATACTGAGTCATCACTTGTAGGTTCACAATGAGCAGAAGAAGAAACTGGACTTCAGTTTATACTCAACAAATGTTTCAGTTGACCCTACTTTGACTTCTGAAGCTGAGATGGCTATTCAGAATTGTTCCATATTGGGATAGGGCTGTGCATTTATACCCACATAGACCAATTATCGGCAATGGGCTATCTGGAAATGAGACGTGTCTTTGAGTGAGCTGCAGATATAAGTATCTTAATGATAAAGGTCACCCCACCTCACTACATAGTTGACATTCTTTCTGCAAGTAAAGGTATGAGCATTCTTAATATCCTTTACAGTTAAGATACTGTGACATGACACACCACTAAACAGTGAGACCTATGGGGTTCTGAAAAAGATTTTCCTACCTATTGAGAGGGAGAAAGAGAAAAAGAAGAGAATAATGTGCAGTGGTTGAAACTTAACACACCCTTCTTTCCTACCTTGGAGATTGGTTTATACCAGTACAACCCTTGCTGCTGTATTAGACATCTTCTAGAAATGGAAGAAACTAGAGGGGGAAATGTCAAACCAGAACCTACCCTACATCATTCAATATCTGAATTAAATAATCAGAAAGTCTTATCTGGCTATCCTCATTTTAGAAAATTCAATGCCCTGGTGTTTTTCTTGGTGCTCTTCTTGGAAGTAAAAGCATTCTGATTGATGTAGAGATTAAAAAGATGAAGGATCTGTGATATAATAGATGCTTAATATTGTTGTTTTCTCTTCTCTATAAAACACAAATCATTTTACAAGATTCAGCTGCACAGGACTCTTTAAAAATGAATCATTTTATACAGCTGGATTTTTAATAAACAAAACATCTAATGGGCATAATTCTCACATATGATTTACAATGTTTTACTACCTGAAGAAAAAGTTTTCTAAGTAGAATTTACACATTAATTTATTTCTATTCAATCAATATGACCAATTAAGTATTAAAGAATATTTTAAGTCAGAAAGATACTTGACTCCATCTGAATGACCCTACACTTTTGTGCTTTCAGAATCCTTGTTATGTTTATAGCTCTGCTCATACCATAAGGCTCCCCACTGCCAAAGTCCACTGCTGGCCAGGTGTTCCCCAGAGCTTAGACCTTCATGCCTTTATGTATTTGTGGTAATCTATAAATCCTCAGTAGCCAGTTACCTAGTCCTGCTGGAACTATGCCTAAATTATTAACACAGAGGCTCACTGAATTTCCACTGGCTCTTTTGTTCATATATTTCACAAGTGGTTCACTGGTATTGTTGGGTCATTCCCTGGATTTTATCTTTTGTGTGTGTAAGATTCCAAAATGACTGGATTGAAAGTGGATGATGTCTTTAATCTTTCTTCTTCTCTTCATGTAATTTCTATTTTCTTGAGTAATAATATTTATATATTATTGTCATATATCAAGTTCCTATTGTGTTGGAAACAATTTAAACACTTTGTAATATTTTCTTTAACAAAACCCAATACAATGGGTGAGATTATTTCTATTTTAAAGATGAAGAAAAATTTTAGAAAATCAAGATCACTTAGATAAATATTGTTAGTTCTGAGCTTTCAATTCATGTTTTCTTAAAATAATTTAATAGACAACAAAAAATTTAATTATACACACACACATATACATACACACACACACACACACACACACACACACATCTTTTTCTGCTCTGGGCTATTTCATGCACTTGCCAATATCTCTCTAGAGAACATGGATTTGTCCACATTTCGAGAACAGTATATAACCAAGGCACTCAAAACCACATAGAAGAAGACAGTACGTTATTGCACTTTTTTCCTAGAATATATATCCCTATCATTGCAAAGCAATCCTCAGTGCATAAGGTAGTATTCCATTGATTTGGAAATGACATACAGTTTTAGTCATTTTGGAAAATTCAGTCTATATTTAGAAGAAAGAACAGTACTTTAAAAAAAATTTACTTAAAATATAGGTTCAGTGGTATGGCTTCATAAATATATATCTCACATCTTGTTTTCATGAAGATCTCCCAGGTATAACAGTCACCGAGCATTACTAAACAGTTCTCTACCAGAAAAACAATATAACTCAGGAGACTCAGTATGAAATTATTATTTTAAGTGTTATTACCTTTATATCCACATGAATGTGTATGGTACTTTGCAGTGAATAAATACATGATATCAAATAAATATACACAAAATATGAGAAGTAAAGAGCTTGCACTGTAAAGACTAGACTATCAATGGCTTACAGGTGCTTAAAAAATGAAGATGATGCTGACTTGAGAGGTTTGGGAGGAAAGAGGGAACAGATAATCTAATTCTGAAGGCTGAAGGCTGGGTGATGCTAAGATAGCAGATTTATTCACTACCATTTAGAGCATAGGAAACAGGAAAGCTACGTAAATCAAAATTCAGTCTATTAAACATAAAAATGAAATATACATGTAAACAAATCACCAACACAAGATCCATGCTAAGATAGAGTGGAGAATGGATAGAAATTTATTCTGGTCTCATGTACCTCACTCTGCTCAGCATCCTCCTTCCCTTCCAAGTCACTCTTCAGAGACTATATATTCTCCCCTTATACCTCCTTGTCCTTCCTGTCCACACTGGTCATTCATGATTTAGAATTTTGTCAAATTTTCAGTATCATCATTTATTGACTATTCTGCCAATATCTTACCATCAAGTCACAGCAAATTCCTTGTAACTACCTAAAGAATCTTTGAAATTCTAATTAAGACAAAAGCAGGAAACACTTTATACACCCTTGCTATTCCCAGGTCCTCTCAAATGGATATGTCAGCTTAACTTCCGCCACTTCCGTCAAACATATGTCATTTCAGATTTCTGCTCTCCCAGGTTGGTTTTGCATCCACCTTCCGTGTTCCAACATCTGTCTTTGTAGGGTCTTGGATGTTCTAATCATCCTAACCCCACTGAAGCCCAAGTCTGACTCATTCAAGGCAGGACTTGCACTCCATCTCTTGGTCCATGCCAGGGCCTACCTCATGCTCCTTGTGCTCTATTTGCTAAACTCTCCCAAACACAAACCCGGCTCCTTGCTCCTCAGCATTCCTCACTTAATGATCTTAACCATCACTTTTTCTGTAACCTTCTCCATCATAATGGCATTAGAATAAGACCATTTCTCATTCTATGGGTAGATATTTTCTAGGTTTATTTTTTTCCCCAAGCATTCCCATCTTGCTGACGTCCATACCATGTCCTATATTTCCCTTTATTCCACCCCAAAATGAAGATTTGGTGACAATGGTTTATTCAGAAGATGTAGAGATGCCAGCAGAGCATAGAAAGGAAAAGAGAAGCAATAATGGGTGACCTCCAGTCATGACTGAACTTTATCCTACAGAGACTCTCAAAAATTATGTTAGTACATGTCTTGCTAAGGGCAAGGAGACAGGAGTATTTATATCATCACATCTGTCATTCATTGTTCCGGGCTTCCCTTAGAAGGACTTTTATATAGGTAGGACAGTTTGCAGCAACCAGAGGGAAACCCTCCAACAAAGATGCAGATGCTGGCCATAAGAATCAGGCAGGGGCTGCCTGGGTGGCTCAGTGGGTTAAGCCTCTGCCTTTGGCTTGGGTCCTGATCTCAGGGTTCTGGGATCGAGTCCCACATCGGGCTCTCTGCTAGGCAGGGAGCCTGATTCCTCCTTTCTCTCTCTCTACTTATGATCTCTCTCTCTGTCAGATAAATAAAATCTTTGGGAAAAAAAAAAGAATCAGGCTGAGATATTTGGACACAGAGAGGTGGGCTAAGTATACAGGGTAGAACATGGATATTATCTTCCATAATTCATCAATAACTACATTTTTGGCTCATTTCGTATTATGACTGTAAGAATGTGGCATCTTCCTAGCCTCTCCCTCGTTTTCACATATCTCTAAGGGCATATTTTCTACTACCAACTTACTTCATTAGGTTTCAGTTAATGCAAAATATAAAACATTGCTGACCATGATAAACATAAGAAAAAACATTTTAAAGTCTCTACTCTATGTATTATATGGAGGTATTACCTAACCCAACATTATGCTACACTGTTGGTTTACAGTCTTTTGTTATCAAGGTTACTACTTATTACATGCATACATACTCAGTCTGTGGACTGAGCTATAAGTGGCTGAAAAACATCTAAGTGTGACATCACTTCTAACACCTAGTACCCTTTTTTCCTTCTTGCCCTTGCTTCCTAAAGCAAACTTTATTTCAAGAGTGAAAAATAACTCAAAGTTCTTTTACAAAAAAAGGATGACGATTTAGAATATTGGAAAAACCCCTTGTCTTTCTTAATCAGATATAAAACATATTGTTGTCAACAAATATAAGTAGTTAGAATGTAATTAGAATGTAAGGTGCACTTTATAGTTGAAGTAAAGAGTTAGACAGGGATCTGGCATGTATTAGATATTAGGCAATCTATTAGGACACATGTTAATGACCACTAGGAAAGAATTAAAAAGTACAAAATGGGGCATAAGTGTCATCTTCTTCCAGTTGTAGAGACTGATCTGAGCACACAATCAAAAATGCTGGACATTTCTGGAGAGATAAATGCATCCTCTGAACTTTTCCTCCTTCCATGTTAGCAAAAGCTACACTTCAGAGTCCACCTAGAAATTTGCCTTACAAAATTTCAGAGCTGATGTCCTTCAAGGATATCAGAGGTCTTCTCTGCTGAACTGCGAAAGGACCCCTGGTTTTTCCATACCTGTAAATGTTGTTAGGAAATAAAGAATCTCATTATTGTTGCTCTGTTTGATATTTCCATTTGTTTAACAAAACTTGTGTTATTTCAACTGTTAACCACAGGATGGGGTTTGTTCGGAATCAGAATAAACACTTTGGGAAAAAGGCCCATATTTGAGTCATCCTGGTAATATAAAATCCTTTAAAAATGTAGAATAACTATACGCGCAGGTGTTCCACAAGCTGCTGACATTTCCTCCATTCTCTTCAAAGGGAAGTCTGAACTGATTCACTGACAGATGGATTTTGAAGAAGACAATGAAATTTTTAAGTCTTCCTTCCTGGCAAACTAGAGAGAGAGTGTGTGTGTATGTATTTTGGAGGAAAAAAAACACAATCACACACAAAAATGTTTTTGCAATTAATGAAGCTTCTCTGTGAAAACTTGCTCAAACTCTATATTCTAAACAAACATTCAATGATTATAATTAAAAACTCTTCCATGGAAAGACAGAGACTCCTGAGTCTTTGAAAAGTGTCTTCCCTCAGATTAATCCATTTTCCTTTTTTAAATATGTGTCTACATGAAAAACTAATTAGAACTAATTAAAGTGAGTACAAGGATACCAAACACTAAAGAGTGCCTATTTTGGATAATTTTAAAATGGATGTGCAAAATGAGATGCTTTCAAAGCTTCTCCTCTTTAGCAAAGGATCAATGAACAGAAGAGGACTCAGTTTCCAAGGTTGAATCCAAAATGGGTCAAATGAAATTTTGGTGAAAAAAAAATCTGCATGAAAGTATGTCATGGGTGAGTATAGATGACCAGTGGTATCTTCCAATCAGGAGACAGGAGATCAAATTTTTATCCTAGAAAAAAAATGCACACACATACACAGTTTAAATAAACTGGTGGAATTAGATTGAATTGCTAAACCAAATAAGTTAGTGGTGTTAGTGTGACAAGAGAGCTGGAGATACAGTCTTAAAATAATCCATAACAGATTTCATCAGTAGCTAAAATAAATTATGTTTAGTTTCATAATTTTCCCTCAAGGGTGGGAAAAAAAAAAAAAAAACTCAGCTCATGTGTTTCCTATTCATGAGGAAATATAGGAAGGCATTTTTCGGCAGTAGTTAAAGGACCCAGGCTCTGGAGGCGGCTCGAGCTTCTGATAAAGAGATCTCAAAGACATTTTTTGATGAGGATTAAAAAGGAAAATTTATGTAAAAGATCTGCATAATGCCTAGCAAACAGCAGGTGCTCTATATATTTTAGCTTCCTCTCCTTTCCATTATCTCAAGGTTAGTCTATTCAAGTTCAGCAGATGATCAATGGGAAGTTGAAAGAATACCGATAAAATATAAATCTTGTTTTGTTTTAATTTTATTTGAAACTTACATATAAATTTTGTGAGAAATGGATTTAACAGGTAAAAAACTAAAAATAGGTATGGCTTGTGGCATATAAGAAGTAGGCACATTTGCAACATTGTGTTTCTATCTCTCATAGTCATCTTAGGTGAATGAATTAAAGTCCATTTGTACCCTTGCATTGGAAGATAAGTCTCTAATTGGGAACATAAAGGATGCCTCTGCAGGTATTTATGAAGGGAGAAGCCACTAATATGGGTAATGTGCCAACCATAACTGAGTTTTCTCTTTTTGATAAATTTAATTTATGAAGAATTTATGTCCAGGTTTAAAAATGAAATAGGACTAAAGTTTCAAAATGAAAAATGGAGTCCTTTGCCCAACCTCCTCTCCCTGCATTTCATGGTGCCACTTACCAAAGGAAACCACATCCATAATTTAATCCCATTTTCAGGCACACACCCTATCTAACTAAATAATATGTTTATTGGCTAAAAATTCCCATCAACTATACAAATATTAGGATATTTCTTGGTTTATCAATTTTAGATATCACTTAATAATGTAGATAAGAGTTTATTTGCCTTACAGTACATCTCTACATGCCAATATTTTTGTTACATTGTCATGGCTTACATAGTATGATTTATACATAATTTATGTATAATATATGGCTTGGTTAAGAATGCTGTTAGTGGATATTTTTTATTATACACATGTATAAATATTTTCTCGACATTAATAAGCACCAATTTTAAAAATTGTTGTCTGATTAGTTTTATCAGTATGTGCTTTTGTCCCCCTCTCAAAGCTACACTAGACGTTTCAAATTCTATCTTTTTTTTTTTTCCTGATGCTCAAACACCAAAGTCATCTATAGTTCATTAACTAATCCTCTGGATCCTTTTACATCCTGTCTCACCACCCTCCTTCTTCCACTGGACCAATAGTTCTTCAAACAGACACAATGCATATTCTCAGTCTTTTTTGCCCCTCTGCTGTATAGGATCCTTCATTTTTTAGATCCTGTATTAACTACTTTTAGAAATGTACTTTCTTGTTTTGTAAAGCATTACTTCTAGTAACCTTACTTTAAATTGTGTTATGTTAGTCACTATATAGTACATCATTAGTTTTTGATGCAGTGTTCCTAACCTTTTGAATGGAGAATGTTATTCATCTTTTTGAAGGCTTGTGATTTTGAAATAATAAACTTCAA
The DNA here is from genome assembly GCF_010015895.1 of Lontra canadensis. NCBI lineage: Eukaryota > Metazoa > Chordata > Mammalia > Carnivora > Mustelidae > Lontra > Lontra canadensis. Next base: position 1,897,144 of record NW_022631139.1, read on the forward strand.
GATTAACAATTTGGCAAAGAGCAGAATCTGACACTCAGAATTCTTGTTAAAAGTCTGTAGTTGTGGGGCGCCTGGGTGGCTCAGTTGATTAAGCGTCTGCCTTTGGCTCAGGTCATGATCCCAGGGTCCTGGGATGGAGCCCCGCATTGGGCTCCCTGCTCAGCAGAGAGCCTGCTTCTCCCTCTCTCTCTGCCTGCAGCTCTGCTTACTTGTGTTCTCTCTGTCAAATAAATAAACAAAATCTTTAAAAAAAAAAAAAGTCTGTAGTTGTGGCTCCACATGTGTGGTCACTGCTGAGGAATCTGATGGTATCTGATTTAGAAAAGTCTACTGATACAGGCTACTTACTTGTCTAACTGTGGGGTGGTACTTGACTTCACACTTTTGTGATATTCAGGCTTCTCATTAAACAAAATTTGATATTTTTTTATATGTAGAAATGGAGCCTAGAAATAAAACCACATATAAGATTCAAAGATACTGTAAATGTAAAAGTTGTCAGAAGTTAGGTCTTCAGAATTAATGATCACAGAAGTTAGGAACATTATGTACCTGGCTTGTATTCTTAGTTCTACAACTTACAAGCTGTGTGACTTTGAACAAAGTAACTCAGCTTTCTGAGCTTCAATGTCTTCAACTGAAAAATAAAAATAAGAATATACGCATTGCAGGATTTTTATTTTTTTTAGCTTTAATCAAGATTCAAAGATCTTTTATCTTCTATTTTAGATAGGCATAAACACTTTTTTCAAATAGATAATTTTAATGTTTTTTTCAAGATGACTTCATAAACAGCTACATATCTTGTGATATAGAATAGTATATTTTATGCCAGCCACCAGTTATATGAAAAATGAATAATTACTCAAGAATGATAAATGCATTTGTTAAAAGCACACAATGTTTCAGCTTACTTAATAAACAGAAGTTAGTTGCTTGAAGCTGTCCTTTAGTATATAGGATAATTAAATATACAAAGTTTGAAGGAGAAAATAAAAATATTACTATAGAAAAATAATGTAAATCAAAATAGAAGGAACACATTCATTTATCCCATTTTAAAAAATCAAAGATATGATTAACTTCCTTCCTTTTCATAACTAAATTAATATGTGTGGAAGACCAAAAATGGCAATACATCATATTCTAATCAAAGGATAGAAATAAAGGAACACAAATTAAGCTGCTCATTATACATGTCAATTATTGGCATTAGACAACTAGTTTTATAATTATACCTTGCAACCGTGGCTAAAAATTCCCGTCAACTATACAAATGTAAGCACACTTAATCCTGTTTCCCTAATAGGAAATCTAACATGTCAGGCTTTTCCTTTCTCTCTCTCTCTCTCTCTCTCTCTCTCTTTTTTTGCAATTTGAGCCCACCTAGTGTATTTCCTGAGTATTCATCTTACTTTATCAACAAAGATTAAAGTCTTACACTAGCTGGTAATCCCATTATCTTACATGATAAAAGTAAAATTATCTTTGGTCACTGCCTGCAGAACTCAAGGGATTTATCATGAGTGTATACAAAATCCAATTAATTCTCAGTTTTCTTAGCAGTCATGTAAATCATTAGCTTATCCACTTGAGTGCTTATGTTTACCACTATTTTACTAGGAGATTTTCTATAATTTAAAATGCACTTGATTTGATTTGCTTCGAACTAAAATTGTTTAGAGTGGGATTGGTTGATTGAAAATATTTTAAAGATGAAGAACAATAGATCACCCTCCAACCTTTTTTAAATAAATGGGTTGGACTCATGTTTCCTAGGGAAGGCTCCATCCAAGGTCTGAACTAGCAAACAAATTCAAAATTTACATGTGGAAGTAAAAACACATTCTCCCAACCCTTATCACAGGCTCCCTTACACACACACACACACACACACACACACCAGATACACACACTACCACCACCACATTTTGACAAATGAAATCTCATTGTAAGGAGCAGAAACATTTGAGCCAATAATCAGAAACTTGGTTTGCTTATTAAAATCATGTTATTGTGAAGTTTGGGTAATGAGACAATATCTTGTAAAATAGTTATTAGACTTCCTAAAATGTAATAAATTTTAATAAATTATCATTATTATTACTTTACTAGTAATATCTACAAATAGCTTTAATTTTTTTTCATTCCTTTGTGAAAATAAAATTGCTAGATGTGAGTTTCCCATACAATATTGGCTATAGTGTTCTAGGATACTTTATGGTATTGTATAGTAGGAAATACAAGTTAAAAATAAGCTTGTTTCCAGCTGTTGAAAATGAAAGATTCATCTTCTCTTACTTCTTTTAGAATTTCTTTCTCTGTCCTTTTCAAATGCATATAAATATTTTTAATGGCTAAATAAGCCTCTAGCCAGTCTCAAAACTCTGGAATGTTTCCTCAAGGAGTTGAGAGCCTTCTCTTTGAAATGTAATCACCAAGAAAAGTAATGCTGTATCTCCTGGTTTCCTGAAAAGAGATGGACCTAATTTCAGCTGTCACTTGACTCCAAATTGCAAAACCTACTTTATTTATTGAATGGACTGTGTCCACTTATTTATATAAAAGAGTGATATTTCTTTTTGTCTTTACAATCTCTTTAGCAGATTGCTTATCTGTTAATGTGCTTCTTAGCATTCTGGTTTAATGTTTATTTCAATAATAATTTTTTTTTTTTAATTTTCTACCTTTGTGAAGGGCTTTCTTGATTGGGAGAAAATTTTGGCTTTAATTATATTTCTTCAATAAATTGATTATCTTCATCCTCTTGAGTGTCTGCATGACAACCCTCTTAAGCTCACAATCTCAAAAATCTTGGGACAAGACAAAATCTTAGTTGATTATTTTCTCTCTTTGAATATTGTGTAGTCATGTGAACAATGGATTGTAAGTGGGGATAGACAGAATCCAATTCAGTAATACAGGCTTTGAAGCTGGAAGAGTCTTGTCAAATCTCTTCAAGCAAATACAAGCAATCTTACTTTCTCCAGAAGTATAAACAAAAAATTTTGCACCAGGCACATGCTAAAAATGGCAAGACAGATTTCATTCAAGCTACTGTAGTAGGGGAGAGAAACTTCAGTATAGAAATGAACTCAATTCTGGGGGCGCCTCGGTGGCTCAGTGGGTTAAAGCCTCTGCCTTCGGCTCAGGTCATGATCCCAGGGTCCTAGGATCGAGCCCCGCATTGGGCTCTCTGCTCGGCGGGGAGCCTGCTTCCTCTTCTCTCTCTGCCTGCCTCTCTGCCTACTTGTGATCTCTGTCTGTCAAATAAATAAATAAAATCTTAAAAAAATAAAAAAAAAAGAAATGAACTCAATTCTGAATGCAGCAAAGACAGATGACATTTAGAACCAGCAAGCAAAGTGAGGGGTGGATGGGAAATTATAAGGAGGAACTTAATTAGACATCAGGGGTAGGGAAATTCTTGCTCAATGGACCTCACAAGATTCTCACAGGCTTCTTGCTAAAGCCAGCCAAGGAATGAGCTGAAGATGAAGCTTTTTTGTAAAGAAGCCTGGCTGCAATTTGATCAGGGGAAGAATCCTTGTCATAGTTCATACCAATGATTCACATAGTTGTTGCTTAAAATTTTGGTTGAAAAGTAGAAAGAAAAAAGATCCCATCAGTGAGTGCCTTAGACATAAATTTTAAACAACTATCATAATTGACTCTTAATATATGACTTTTTATTTTTGTTTTTTAAACAAACAAGAAAACAAACCTATTCAACACTGTGAGTTCAGTAAATATTTATTGCAAGTTGCCATATAAAACAAGGCTTTGTGCTAGATGTATAGCTCAGAGAGTTAAATGTATCCATTACCTTATTATTTCAATCCAATAATTTTATACAATGAAAATCTCTATAGTTATTTTAAAATTCAGAGAACTGAAACCCAGAGAGAATAAGTAACCTGCCCATCATAGCACAAGTTATTTAACTTCCATTATTTAATTATTTATAAATAATTCCATTTTTTTTCTGCCAAAGGATTGTAAAAGATAGTCTATATAAAGATAATCAAATTAGGTTCTGTGAAGTAGTGGGAAAAAAAGTGAAAGTTCAGAATTCCCTTCAGGAACTTCTTAAAAAAAGCAAAACAAAACAACAAAGGGAAGAAAAAAAAAATACTGTGAAAAATGAAAACAAAATCCAGAGATAAAGATGTAAGTATGCTGGTGTACAGCCTTTATTTTCACAATGGCTCCGGGATAATTTGTCAAGTGACCTTAACAATTTTTGACCTTAACATAAGAGAAAACAAACAAACAAACAAAAAAAAACCCTTGTGTTAAACACCTTTCTGTTTGGGCCACCTAGGTAGTTCAGTCGGTTAAGCAGCTGCCTTTGTTCTGGTCATGATCCCAGGGTCCTGGGATCGATCCCCACATCGGCTTCCCTGCTCAGCGGAGAGCCTGCTTCTCCCTCCCTCTGCCTGCTGCTCTGCCTACTTGTTCTCTCTCTCCATCTCTTTAATAAATAAATAAAATCTTTAAAAAAAAAATTTAAGACATTTTTGTTTGCATCCACTCTTTAATTTGCATATACTTTGAATATACGTTTCTGGTGTGTGTTTTGGTGCAAGGACAGAGTTTCACTTATGCCTGTTATTTTTACAGTGGGAAATGGATACTTAGTTTAAATTAGCTACTTTATTTTGATAATCTATGTTTTCTCCAATGTTATCTTCTAAGAATTTTATAGTTTTACATTTTACTTTTAGTTCTGCGGTCCACTTTGATTTAATTTTTGTAAAGGGTCTAAAACCTGTCTAGATTTATTTTTTACATGAGTCTGTACTGTGTTCCAGTAAAATTTGTTGAAGAGACTATTTTGGCCTCATTTTATTTTCTCCTTTGTCAAAGATCAGTTGCCTCTATTGATGTAAAGTCTCTTTCTGAGCTATTTTGTTTCATTGGTTTGTTTACCTATTCTCTGGCAATATCACCCTGTGTTGATAACTGTAATGTCAAGGTAAGCCTTCAAGTCATATAATGTCCATTCTCTAACTTTGCTCTCTTCAATATTGTGTTGACTCTTTTGGAATTTTGCATCTCCATATAAGCTTTAGAATCAGTCTGTCAATATCCACAAAAATAGTTGCTGATATTTTGGTTGGTCTTACCTAGAATCTATAGAACAACTTGGAAAGAACTGACAATGATATGAGTCTTTCTGTTCATGAACATGGAAAACTCTCCATTTATTTAGTTCTTTGATTTTGTTCACCATTTTGTGGTTTTCTTTATCTATAGTTTCTATACCTTATACATATTTTGATAGATATATATCTAAATATTTCATTTGTCTGGGTACTAATATAAGTGATACTATGTTTATTCAAATTTCACTTGTTCATTGTTGGTATAAAGGAAAGCAGTTGATTTTTGTATAATAACCTCATGTATGGCAACTTTGCTGTAATCACCTGTTAGTTCTAGAGTTTTTTGGTTGATTCAGATTTTCTACATTGATGATCATGTCATCTACAAAGACACAGAGTTGTATTTCTTCCTTTCCAATATGTATACTTTTATCTCCTTTTCTTATCAGATTAGCTAGTAATTCCAGTACAATGTTGGAAAGCAGTACTGGGAAGGGATATCCTTGACTTATATTTGATCTTAGTAGAAATACTTAAGTTTCTCATCATTAAGCAGAACATTAGCTATAGTTTGTTGTTGTTTTTTTTTTAAGATTTTTTATTTATTTATTTGAGAGAGAGAGGGAGAGTGAACACAAGAGAGAGAGTGAGCACCAGTTGGAGGAGAGACAGAAGGAGAGGGAGAAGCAGATTCCCCACTGAACAGGGAATCAGACACAGGACTTGATCCGAGGACCCTGAGATCATGACCTCAGCTGAAGGCAGACATTTAACCAACTGAGCCACGCAAGCATTCCAGCTATAGATTTTCTGTAGAAAGTATTTATCAAATTGAGAAGGTCCTGATGTCCTTATTCCCAGTTTAATGAGACTTTTTATCATGAATAGCTATTGGAATTTATCAAATGCCTTTTCTGCATCCATTAATATGGCCATGTGGTTTTTCTTCTTTAGCCAGTTAATGTCATAGTTTACATCAATTGATTTTCAAATATTGAACCAGTCTTGCATACCTAAGCTAAATCTCACTTGGTAGTGGTATAATAAATCTTTGTACTTAGTGTCGGATTCAGCTTGCTAATACTTTTTTGAGGACTTTTGCACCTATGATTATGAAATATATTGGTCTGTAGTACTCTTTTCTCATAATATCTTTGCCTTACTACTGTTAATAGGATATCCTGCCCTCAAAGAATGAGTTAGGAAGTATTCCCTCTGCTTCTATTTTCCGGAAGAGATGATAGAAAATTGATATAATATTTGGTAGAATTCACTAGTGAATGCATCTAAGCCCAATATTTTCTGTTGTGGAAGATTTTAAATTATAAATTCAATTTCTTTAATAAGCATAAGCCTATTTCCATTGTCTATTTCTTCTTGTGGGATTTCTGCAGATTGTCTTTCAAGGAATTGGCTATTTCGTCTTTGTTATCAAGTTTGTAGACATAAAGTTGTTCATAGTATTCCTTGACTACCTTTTTAATGTCCATAGGAACCACAGTGATATTTATTCTCTCATTTTCTGATATTAATTGGTAATATTAATATTTACGATCAGTTTTTTGTTTCATTTATGTTGAAAACCAGAAAATGAAAACTTTTTTTACCCCTACCCACAAATCTCTCTATTAATTTATCAGAAGTCCTCTGCATTTTTTCCCAATTCAGCTACTGTTTTTTATACTTCTATTTAAATCTTAGTACAGTTCAATGGCCTAATCTGAAAAGCTAGAAAGTTTTATTTAGTTTCTTGAAACATTGACTTAAGTCAACTGAATCAATAACCATCCATTCATACCATCCTAGACACAATTCAAAGTGTAGAAGGAGATATAAAGATTAAAAAAAATATATAAGGCATGAACTATTGAGGATGTCACATGGAAAGGGGAACAATTAGCAATTATAGTGCATGAATAAAAGAGTAAGAACCATGAGAAGATGGTAGCTAGCCTCCAAGATGACACCCAGTTTTCCTGCCCCTTGGTCTTCACAAACTTGTTCTAGGAAAAGAGTATCTATCCCTTCAGATGACTGCAGCCCTGGTTGATGCCTAAATGGCAAACTTATGAAAGAAGTTGAGCTACAGGTCACCTGGATGGCTCACTTGGTTGAGCAACTGCTTTCAGCTCAAGTCATGATCCCGGAGTCCTGAGATCAAGTCCCACATCAGGCTCCCTGTTCAGCAGAGGGTCTGTTTCTCCCTCTGACCTTCCTCCTCTCATGCTCTCTCTCATTCTCTCTCTCTCTCAAATAAATAAATAAAATCCTCAAAAGAAGAAGAAGAAGAAGAAGAAGAAGAAGAAGCAGCTGAGCTTTAATCCCTGAGCTAAGCCACCTGAGGATCGCTGACTCTTGGAATAATCTGTGTAAAGTAATGAATGTTTGTTTTAAGCTGCTGAGTTTTGTGTTTATGTGGTATGCAATAGCAGAAAACTAAGACAGACAAACATACACTTAAGAAAAATAAGATTCAGAGATGTATGATATAGTCTCTGTGTGGAAATGTTAAGGAAATGAAATGCACTGTCACGAAGGTGGTGAGCTCTAGAAATGGTTTTAAAAGAATGATTTCAGTTTGGATAATGGCTTGTCAGTGAAGAAGTTCTTAGGAATTGAGGAAAGTTGACTTGAAGGTACAAAAGCAGAAGTATATTCCTGAGTATCCAGTAGCTCTCTAAATACCTGGGTTCTGAGTACCTGGAAGGAGCTAGGTGATAAAAAACACCCTTTCATCTACTGAACAGTTTAGGAACTAGAGTGTGTTTAATAGCCAGGAAATGGGGAGTTTCATTGATTGATTTATCTATTCTCTGGCAATCCATCCTATCTTGATTACTGTCACTTTAAAGTCTCAATTCAGATTTGAGCTAATTATATTTTAATTGTTAGCAAGAGAGTCATAAAATTAAGCTGTGCTTTAGAAAGTTTCACAGGGCCGTGGTGAGTTGTAGAATCTTTGATCCATTTTTGGGTATGTTCTAAGGACTAGTTATGAAAGGATTCTCAGTGCTGAGAAGTTCAGGTTAGTGGGAGATGCGGGCAAATAAAAACTTGCCAGACATGTTACATGTGCTGTATCAGAAGAACACAGGATACAAGAAAAGTTAAGTGTACTGTTTTGTGCATTATCTTGAAGTAATAGCTAAATAAAGAATAAACAAATTTAAGTGGTCAAGAGGAGAAAATGAGCAAGTATACAAGTCATTTGCATGCCCCAACAGATTCAAGTTTTTATACATGTATAAAAAATCTTTAAAATAGGGCTCAGCAATTGATACTGATACTTTTTAATGTCAATTCACAGGTGAGAAAATGATGCAGGTATTTTAGTAACACAGCTGGCAAGAGATCCAGCCGTGATTCAAATCAAGATCTGTCTAATGATACTTTTCTTAAAGCTTTACACTCTCTGATGCCGGAAGCCTATGTTTGTCAGCAGTCACTGTAATTGGAAATCAAGTTTGCCAAGCAAGACTGAATCAGATAAGACTGCTTTCTAACTGAGAGCTAGATTGTCTGTGTTGTGGCTGATACTCTTATTCAATTAAGCTGAGGCCATATGATCTGTTTGGTAGAAATTCATTATCTCGGTTGAGTGACTGAATCCAACACTTTCGTGACCTAGCATCCATCATTTTGGTTTGGTTTGTTTTGGTTTGCTTTGGTATGGTTTGATGGTCTTTCATAAATGCTACCTAAGATAAGCACCTTACAAATGTTGTTTTCACTCTGTGGAATCACAGAAATTAATGTAAGAAAAATAATACTGACTTGTAAAATGTTAGGGTTGAAGTAATTAAAACAATTTAGTGAATGGGAATGTTCTCCATCAGACATGAAGAGACTGAAAATTTTACTGGGTCCTGAGCTCTAAATGAATTATAATACTAATAACCTACATTAATCAAAAGAACAGATAATATAAATATATTTCTATTGTTTTTATGACTAAAGAATTGATTTTTACAGATTTTATTATTCTCCTAGGTTGCATTTCTACCTTTTTCTACAATAAAAAAGTAAGCAAAGAATTCTAAAATTGTACTGCTAATACATTATATTTCCCAAGAGATTTGTATCTCTAAATGTTTGTTTATGTGTTTGACAAGGTGTATTTTCTCTTCCCCTGAAGCACAGTTAATTCTCTGGGGCTCATCAATGTGGCAACTTATGGACTTGACTTCCTTTCATTGTCTCCTCCTTCTCCAACATTTTTACATTTTATTAGGTCTCTTTCTCCCTCATACTAAACGTAGTGTTCTCAGACTTCCTTGGGATTGAGTGGAAGAATCTGACCTACACATGAATTCTGCAACAAGGCACTTTCATTAAGACCTACCTGAAAGAGGAATTTCCAAAGTCCTTACCCTGTAACTACATTCTCAGTGTCACCTTCTATCTGAATCTGGTATTCAGTTTGAGGCGAGTGGGAACATCTGGCTAAAAACAGCCTCAGAGGATGATGTAGCCACAAATAGCTTATAATTTAATTTTCAGGAGTTGCCTATTTTAAACCTTTACCTATATATTCTTTTTAGGTCCAAATATTTTTTAATAATGCAACAGAAAATGAGAATCTGAGCAAATATGCTACTGACCTTCCCTTATCAAGAAGCAATGACTCCTATATCAAGCATGTGTGCCCATTTCTGAAAGTTGTTGGGAAAACCAGTGCTAGTTCCTGGTTTTCCCTTAGAGTTCATCAAATCAAATCTTGGGTAAATAAAAACTGCAAATTACAATGTGAGCCTGAAACTGCAACTATCTCATAACTCTTTGACCCAGAAAACATCCCCAAATTGTAAATCTCTGATAACGAAAACTAGATTTTTTTTTAATTATTTCCCTCTTTCCACTCTCTTTCTCTCACACATATACACATATACACACAAATACATACAGACAGACACTTTCTAAGGTCTTCAAGACCCTGTGGCTTGAAGATAAAATATAGCAGTATACCTTATTCCCTAATTTTAAGAATTTTCAGGGGAACCTGGGTGGCTTAGTCCATTATTCAACCAACTCCTGGTTTCAGCTCAGGTCACAATCTCAGGGTCGTAAGATTGAGCCCTGCATCAGTCTCTGTACTCAGAGCAGAGTCTGCTTAAGAGTCTTTCCCCCCATCTCCTATCCTCCCCCTGTTTCTGCACTTTCTCTCTCTCTCTCTCTAAAATAAATAAACTCCATAAAAAAAGAAACTTAAAAATTACTAACATTGTCACTATCATTTGGGAAATGTAAGTGTCAGATATCCCTTGAAATGATAACTTAATAAAAGTAAAAATATTTCTGGAATGTTGAATCATTGTAAAATATTAACTGAATATTCTTCTATTGTTGATATTACCCTAATAATAAATAATAATAACAATAAACTTCAGTTATTGAACATTTATTTTGAACCAAGGACTGTGTGCAAGGAAAATTCCCAAAGTTCATACACACATTGTAAATTATTGAAATCATAAATGGTTGAAATTTATGACTGTCCCAGTAGAAACATAGTCTTACACAGCTGAGCTAACGTCCTGTAGTTAATTTGGTGGATACATTTAAAGTGATTAAATTATTGAATTTACCACTTACATGATCAAAATTGATTTTCATCAAAATGGTTAACCAGGGGCACCTGGGTGGTTCAGTGGGTTAAAGCCTCTGCCTTCGGCTTAGGTCATGTCCCAGGGTCCTGGGATCGAGCCCCGCATCGGGGTCTCTGCTTGGCAGGGAACCTGCTTCCTCCTCTCTCTCTGCCTGCCTCTCTGCCTACTTATGATCTTTGTCTGTCAAAGAAATAAACTCTTAAAAAAAAAATGGTTAACCAGTAACCCTGTAATGACACCGTCAAAAATGCTTTTATTCAGTTGCTCTTATCATGTAAGTTTTATCTACCACATAATTTACTCTTCATAACAAATCCATGAGGTAAATAGTAGTCTGTGTGTGTGTGTGTATGTGTGTTTCTGTCTGTCTGAGACAGTAGAGAAGTGATATAACTCATGCATGAAAGTCTTTCCTTCCACTAAACTCCTACACTGGATTCTTTCAAAGTCATGGATAACAATTTTTCTTAGGCTGTTATCACTCAGGTGTGAGGTAAGAAGCATCGGTGTGGGGTAGTCAGCTCCAGCCAACTCAGGAAAGAATGAGGCACTTCTACATATGACTACACATGCTTTTAGTATTCTACTCACACTCGTCCATTCATTAATGAACTCTTCCATTCTTTTGATTAATATTGACAGAATACCTTCAATATGTCTGACACTGTTAGCTTCTGGGGCTATGATGATATATAAGATGCAAACCCTTATCTCAGGTTGATTAAAGTTGAGAGAGTGAGAGAGAAAAACATGCATATAATTAAAGTAGTGAACAAAACACCCTGGTAATAATAAACCCATGATCAAGAGTAAAATCCCCCAAACTGATGAGATGTCCTCAGTGCAGGTTTGTCTAGGCTGTATAATGAAGGAAGACTGATGTGAAAAGCTTCTAGATGTAGACAGAACAGTGTACAGCAGCCAATAGGAAGAGAGAATATGATACAGTCGGCTCTCTATATTTTTGCTATATACCTGATTGTAGTTAGAGATGAGAAGGAGGAGTGATAAAATCGGACATTTATTTGAGACTAATCATTCTGGCTAAAGCGTGGATAATGGATCAGAGCATGGAAATACTAGGACTACATGAAAACTAGGACTTGAGGTAATTTGCTTAGGAAATGATGGCAAGCTGAACTAAGGGTAGTGATGATTTGAATAAAAGATCAGACACGACTACACTAGATATCAGTTTCCAGATTGTGGAATGAACTCATGATGATGAGTAAAAAGAATGAGGGTTTTTGTAGAGTATGTATCCATGCTGAGGAGTGGGTGGGAGAAAGACAATTGAGAGTTCATTTTTAAACACATTGAGCCTAAAGTGCCCATGACACATTTAAGAGGAGGTTTTGAGTCACCAATTGGTGATTTAAAGTCACAAACTCAGGAGAAAGGTGTGAATACCACCAGGATTTAGCTTAAAGCCACCAGGGTAGTTCAGGTCATCTTAGGAGAGTATCTGTGTGAGTGGTTTAATTATATTCTAATGAATGCTAAGAACTAACCCAGAGTAATGCATATATATATATTTTGAAATTTGCATAGTAAAGACTTCAGAAAACAAGATAAAATGAGGAAGAACAATTGTTCTGTCATTTATCTAAAAAGAATGATACTGGTAAACAATTGCTATGGTACATTGATGTCAAAAATCAAATACAGAGAGTTGAAGGACAGTTGGAGATGAGGGTGTGTTTTACATATTTTATGTGATGTGCCTGGCTTTTTTGATCACATTCAAGGCCACCTCTTTCTCTCATTGTCTCAAAAGTTTCTGACATAAAGCTCAGCATGCAAGGAGGTATGGATATCACTTATGGTACAAGAATAGATGCTGGAATTTTAAATCTTTTTTTTTAAAGATTTATTTATTTGACACAGAGAGAGTGGGGGGGGGGGAGAGAGAGAGAGAGAGAGAGAAAGAGAGACTGAGATCACAAGTAGGCAGAGAAGCGGGCAGAGAGAGAGGGGTGAAGCAGGCCCCCCACTGAGCAGAGAGCCTGAAGCAGGGCTCAATCCCAGTATCCTGAGACCATGACCTGAGCCAAAGGCAGGGGCTTAACCCACTAAGCCACCCAAGTGCCCCTGGAATTTTAAATCTTGATGCCTAACTCCACACATTACTAACTTAGCGATGTTGGGTTATTTAATTATAAGCCCGTCTGAGTTCCATGTCCTCTTCATCAGAGAATTAAATACAATGGCTATTTCACAGCGCTGTTGTGAGGAAGAGATGAAGTAATACATATTAGCACTTATGTGCTCCAAAAAGCTCTAAATAGCATGCAAATTTAATATTGCCAGTAACATGTGGATGATATCATATCATTCAGAATGCTTTGTTTGTTTTGTTTGGCCTTTAAAAAAAGTCTTTAAAAAATTTCTTTGCCGTAGTTCTTTGTTTTCTGTAATTTCAATGGAGGTGTAAATATTAATATTTTATTTATATTCGGGTTCCTAATTTTTAAGCAAATACCCGCATGATAAAGTGAAGGAAAATATGCCATAGTCCTGGGTTATATTTATAATACCCCAGCTGTTACTAAAATTATGTTAGTCTAATGAACAAATAAATGAAACAAATAAATGCTTCTGGACCTTTCCCCAAATGTCCCCAAGACTCAAATTTCCCCAAATTAGGGAAACCTGGGAAAATGGTAACAAGTTCAGTACTCACCTTGGGGAGAATTTCTACAGAGTTGCCATTCTCCAAGGCATCTGGGTCTGGAATGCTTGGTGGCTTCGATTCAACTGTCACATGTACATCACTGACATGTGTCTACTTTCCTCTATTTGCTTACTATGTTGATTCATTAGTTCATGCCTCTGGTTTCCCACCTGAGCATGACCACGGATTTTTTTTTCAAATTTTCTTTTTATTTTTCATTCTTTTTTTTTCTTTTTCTTTTCAGTGTAACAGAATTCATTGTTTATGCACCCCACCCAGTGCTCCATGCAATCCATGCCCTCTCTAATACCCACCACCTGGCTCCCCCAACCTCCCACCCCCACTCTTCAAAACCCTCAGGTTGTTTTTCAGAGTCCATAGTCTCTCATGGTTCACCTCCCCTTCCAGTTTCCCTCAACTCCCTTCTCCTCTCCATCTCCCTATGTCCTCCATGTTATTTGTTATGCTCCACAAATAAGTGAAACCATATGATAATTGACTCTCTCTGCTTGACTTATTTCACTCAGCATAATCTCTTCCAGTCCCATCCATGTTGATACAAAAGTTGGGTATTCATCCTTTCTGATGGAGGCATAATACTCCATAGTGTATATGGACCACATCTTCCTTATCCATTTGTCCGTTGAAGGGCATCTTGGTTCTTTCCACAGTTTGGTGACCATGGCCATTGCTGCCATAAACATTGGGGTACAGATGGCCCTTCTTTTCACTACATCTGTATCTTTGGGATAAATAGCCAGTAATGCAATGGCAGGGTCATAGGGAAGCTCTATTTTTAATTTCTTAAGGAATCTCCACACTGTTCTCCAAAGTGGCTGCACCAACTTGCATTTCCACAAACAGTGTAAGAGGGTTCCCCTTTCTCCACATCCTCTCCAACACGTATTGTTTCCTGTCTTGCTAATTTTGGCCATTCTAACTGGTGTAAGGTGGTATCTCAATGTGGTTTTAATTTGAATCTCTCTGATGACTAGTGATTATGAACATTTTTTCATGTGTCTGGTAGCCATTTGTATGTCTTCATTGGAGAAGTGTCTGTTCATATCTTCTGCCCATATCAAATTTTCTTTATTTTAAAATTATGATTCTCAGCCCTACAAAAACCAATAATTTCTTTTTTTAATTTAATTTATTTTCAGTGTTCCAAAATTCATTGTCTATACATCACACCTAGTGAACATTTTCTTTTATAACACAGTTTAATTGATAATTTTAACTATAATAGAACCATAATATAACTTGCCTATATATATGCATAATCTTAAAATTAAAATCATTATAATCCCTTATCTTTGATAGGAATATGATTAAATATATATTTCAATATGTAAATACTTAGGCAAAACTACACTAAAAGGCATGATAAACCCATCAAATACCATGATTCTTTTATCTTTTACTGATCACTTAGATATTCACTGCTGGTGGAATTTCCAGAAATAATGGACATCTATTGGTAAAGTTATAAATAAAATAATGGATATCTTTTTCTCAATTTACAGAGTGTCTATTCCCTAAAAATCTAGGCCAGTTATCAAAACAATTTTGTGTATGTATGTGACATAGTGTAATAAGTTCAAATAATTAAAGCTAGCTTTCATGTACATAAATTTCCAGGAGGATATAGAAAAAGTTGTGTCTGTGGAAAGACTGTTAGATATTCATTTTTTATTTTTATTTTATTTATTTATTTATTTATTTTTTTAAGATTTTATTTATTTATTTGACAGAGAGATCACAAGTAGACAGGGAGGCAGGCAGAGAGAGAGGAGGGAGCAGGCTCCCTGCTGAGCAGAGAGCCTGATGCGGGACTCGATCCAAGGGCCCTGAGATCATGACCCCAGCCGAAGGCAGCGGCTTAACCCACTGAGCCACCCAGGCGCCCTAGATATTCATTTTTTAAAGTTATTTCTTCTACTGGGGAACACAGTTAGATCTGTTCCTTAGTTTCATGTGCAGTCTGGCCAAAGGAATAAAGCAGAAATGAGGTGTGCTATTTTTAATTAAGTCTTTTAAGAAAGCTTACTCTGTCTTTTGTATCAGTCATGTTTCCTATAAGAAATAGATGGTATGGGGGCCCCTGGGTGGCTCAGTGGGTTAAAGCCTCTGCTTTCAGCTCAGGTCATGATCCTAGAGTCCTGGGATCGAGCCCCACATCGGACTCTCTGTTCAGCAGGGAGCCTGCTTCCCCCCCCTCGACTGTCTCTCTGTCTACTTGTGATCTCTCTCTCTGTCAAATAAATAAATAATAAAATCTTTAAAAAAAAAAAAGAAATAGATGGTATGTTCATAATAAGTAGTTTAAGGAGTTTAATAATGTCATTGTATAACTGAAATCAAGGATATGAGATGCCATAATGGATGTTGCAGTGCCTACGGTTGGTAGCAGGGAGGTCATTGGTTTCTCTAAGCCCAGAAGGGTATGAAGAGGATACATGTACAAGAAACATGTCTAGACAGAGCTGTATAAAAGAGGCTGCCTTCCAGAAGATGTAAGTTAAGTTACAGACACAGTCAGCTGACAGCAATCCCATTGGGAAAGGAATAAATGATCCAGGCTCTCTTTCCACTCTCCTTTTCATTGCTTGTTCATGTTTCTAACTGGCTAATCCCATTTGAAATCCAGTGGTTGGGGAGGCCTATTGGTGCAGATCAGTCTCTTAGAGGACAAAGAGCATGGAAAAGGACAAATAGTAGATAAAGGAGGAAAAAAAAATGATATCCAACACATCCTTCCAAGCCCTCCTTCCTCTCTACCTAGTTGGCTGGAATCAATAATGGTTGCTCTGGGGTAGTAGTTCTAAAACTGGTGTTCCCATAATAGCAGCCTTGTCAGTTGGCGAAATTGTTAGAAATGTAAATTCTCCAGCCCCACCACAGAACTACTTAATATGAAATCCTGGGGATGGGATCCAGAATTTTGCATTTAAACAAGCCCTACAAAGAAGTGTTTGGGGGCTCAGTGAGTTAGGTGACTGAGTCTTGATTTCAGCTCAGGTCATGATGTCATGGTCTTGATATCAGGCCCCACGTTGAGCCCCACACTGGGATCTGTTCTCAGTGGGAACTCTGCTTTTCTCTCTTTCTTTCTGCCCCTCCTCCTACTCATGTTCTCTCTCTATCTAAAATAAATAAATCATAAAAAATAAAAATAAAAATAAATATGCCATACAAAAAAAATAAAAATAAAAAATAAATAAAATAAGCAAGCTCTATAGGATACCCCAAAGCAGCCTAAAATTTGAGAACTACTACTCTAGAAAAGTTGAAGTCGCTTGTTGAAATGGGTCTGAAGGAAGATAAATCATCAGCCAAGCATCCTCCTTCTTAAATAGTCCTGTGATGTACTGTGTTGAGCCATTGTATACTTTGATATCTATAGTTTTCAGAGTCTACTCCCAAGCTAAATAATCAAGAGGGAGGCAAAGGTCTTTGTTTTATTTAGGATTTACTCTCTGACTTCTAGACACTGAGAATCCCTGTCACCAGCCAATACTGCAAGAGCAGACTCTAAGTCTCAGTCTGTGGGACTGAGACTACTTTCCTTGGTAAGCATTAGTTTTAGTGACTGAACAAAAAACTTTGTGTAGATTTTAGTTGAGTTTATAGAAATCTTGCCAGAAACGTTCAGATTATAATTTTTCTATCCACTAACCTGCCTTCATCTTTCCCCATATGTTCTACATTTTCTCCTATTGCAATGGAAGGAATATGCTTGCTTTTTCTAAGCTTCTTTTTATTATCTATTTGATAATCCTCTGGACTCCATGTTAGATGCTTGACTACTAAAAGATTTAAATTTTTAGGTACATTTTTCCTGTATGACGACTTAGATGGCCAAACCCCAGGTCAAAAGATAGGGATATGTACTTTACCTACTCTAGAGAAGCACAACAAAGTCCTATTACCAAAGATATAAATGTATTATCTAATTACAGGAAGGAATGTAGAATTGGAAATAATAATTCGATTTCTTCTAGGTAATATAATGTAATGTAAACAGCATGTTTACAGGCTGAACAAAATGACCCAAAAGTATCATCAAGGTATCATCAAATGACAGATGTCTGGGTGGCTCAGTCAGTTAAGTATTGGCCTTCGGCTCAGGTCATGATCCTAGGGTCCTGGGATTAAGTCCCCGCATCAAGCTCCTTGCTCAGGAAGAGTCTGCTTCTCCTTTCTTCTGCTTATTGTTCCAGCTGCTTGTTCTCTCTCTCTTTCTCTCTGTCAAATAAATAAATAAAAATCTTTTTTAAAAGACCCAAATGGCTAAATTAACTGGTTAATTCCTCATCCATACCTTATTTGAACTCCTATATATTTTCCATCTGACATTTTTATTTATTTAATTGTTTACGTGTTGATCACTTACTATTCTTCACCATATTATAAGCTTGATGATGGCATGGAATATTTTATTTTACTGCCACTTCTCTACTCCCAGATTTCAGAATCTAGAAAATTATAGGTGGAAAATAGCTATTGAATGAACCAAATGAGAATTTGTGTTGCTATTTTAAAAACCTTCACCCTATATGAGAATGGCAGCTGAACTGGCTAGAGTCTCAAAGCAAAAGAATGGAGACAACTAACTTTTCTCTTTTCCAAGTAAGTCTTAGCAATGCTGCCATATTAAGCAAATTTAAGATTGTAATAACATCTCATGGTACTGCAATGATATAATTCATATACATTATTGGATAAACATTTAATTTTTCCAAAAAATAATAACATTCTGTGTATTAACAAATTGCACTTTCTTGGTGGTAATGCATAGGTTTGAAATTTTTAAAAACGAGCCAGAATTTAAGAAAACAGTATTTGGCTCAGCAAAAATCCTCATTGTTGACTGTAATCTCAAAGTGTGAAGTTGTAAATTGGCCAAAAGACCGATGTGTTTTGGAAGTGGTATAATGTGGTGATTAGCATGCCAATCAAATCAGCAGGGAAGAAAGATGCCTTGATTGGCTTATTATCATAAAATTATTTAATATGCATGGAGGTGCTGTGTCCATTAGAGCCTGTGTGTCTGCACGTGAAAATAAGAATAAACAAAGTCACCATCACTAACAAGCTTATGAACAACAAAAGGTTAAAAAGAAAATAAAAACAGAAATACATTCTCTTGAAGTGTTGCTCTTTTTTACCTATCTGAAAATGAAACACATCATTTGATCATTATTACTTTCTGGAAAAGAAGGAAGCACATTTATTGAATACCTCTTTTGTGCCAAATTTTAGAAAAATGACCATTTGAGGTATTATTTATCAGACAGTCAGCATGTGTGATAGCTAGTAACTCAACTCAGTCTTGCTTGCAAATTGCATCATTGGTAGCAAACTGCAATCACTGCCATTTATTATTATGAACCTGGCACTATGCTAAGGATTATACATGTGTGATTTAATTTAATCCTTATGATGACCACAGGAAATGTGTTATACTACTCTCCTGAGAAAATTAAGATTTTGCAGTCTTTAGTACCTTGTCCAAGGTCACAGAGATCCCAGGTCCATGTGAAAAGAAGGACTAGAGCATATTACCTCAAAGACTTGCTGTCCCTTCTATAAACATACCATGACAGTGACTAAGAGCTCTTTATCCAATTTTGGTCACCTCCATGTAAGTCTAGTTTTCAGTGCTTCCTGCATTCAGGTCTCCAGTAAATAGAATGGATTTATGAAATCACATGAAATGCTTCAGATTAGGAATGTGGCATTAGTGCAGTAAAAGAGAATAGAAGGGGGCACCTGAGTGATGTAGCCAGTTGAGCATATGATTCTTGGTTTCAGCTCATGTGACAATATTAGGGTCATGAGATCAAGCACCACATCAAGCCCTGCACCAAGTCCCACATCAGGCTATATGCTTAGTGCAGTCTGCTTGAGACTCTCTCGGCCCTTCCCCACTGTGCCTCTCTCTCTGAAATAAATAAATAGATTTTTTATTTTCTTTTTAAAGAAGAGAATAGAAGGATGAAGCTGCTGAGAATGTGCTACAACATAAAAAGAATTTTCCAGAGCTCTACAGTGAGTGTTGAGCTACTTATGGCTCAAAAATTCACTATTTTCTATAATTCATAAAAATAACATTTTGAGAAATGTCTGTTGGATGGATCCATTTCAATCCTTACCATATAGTATGGGACATACTCACAATATTTTCTTCCTTTTCAAACTTATGCTCCCAGGAGATCAAAACTAACTCTTGTTCTAATGAGTGTAGACAGAAGAAAATTAAAACTTCAAATGAATACTTTCAAATTAATGTTAAAAATATTAGTCAGGATGATGTTTAGCTTTCCATTTCAGATGAGATATTAGGAAAAAGGGAGCAGCGACTCTAATGAGGGCTTAGGGAAGAGGACATGGAAGGTTTTAAAAATACCTGAGTGTGGAGTTCCCAAACCTTGATTCTGAATATGATTTATCAATTATGGAAACTAAAAAGCATTTGTCTCAGGATTATTAACTCAGTATAATTAAATCCACTTCAAAATCCTAAACAATTCTATCTATCCATTATAAACTTATACCCAGCATTATTTTTCTTAAACTGATGGATACAAAATTAGTTAAAGATGAGTCTTCTATCACTAAACATTTGAAATTAGGTGACAGAGGCAATGTACATAAATGAAAGAGTTAATGTTATACCAGAAGACTTTGAGGTAGGTGATTGAGAGTTCAATCTCAGCTAGTAGTTTGTGTTATAAAACAGTGTTCCTAATAGAAATAAATCACTATTTAATCAACACACACATATTTCATCTTTTATATGGCTTGTTGACTCTTCCATAAGCTATGTCTATCAGAACATATAGTTAATATGCTATATCAAAACAATTACTCTTCAAATCAAAATTGTTATGTTCTTAAAACTTATAAAGTTTAAATGTAGCCTCAGAATGCCTTCAATATGTAAATATCTTCCTCAGAAGTAGGCTGACTTTTGTTTCCATTGTGGTGAGAGCCAAATTTTTAGCTAAAATGATTCTCATGAAAGGGTGAGAATTGTTGACATAGTATTTTTATCTGCTTAAAAAACAAACACACCTCCAATGTAAGTAATAGATCACTGTCAAATGTAACTATTAAGAACTGAGGATCAGCTCTGTTGAATAACTTAGTGGAGGTCATAGTTATACTAATGGTAGAGGAAATACTTGAATCCACATCTGACCAATATTGTGTACATTCCAGTATGCACACTTCATAGTACCATTTCCCCACCAACAGAAGGGTAGGATATGGATAGGCTGAGAAAAGAGGAAGAACCATTCATGAAATGGCATATAAGCAATACTTCTGAGGTAGAAATGGCCATGACAGGAGAGACAGGAAGATATATTTGAGTATAGTAGCAAGTCATGGGAAGGAAGAGAAGATATAAGTTGGATTAATCTCATCAGTGGAGCACCCTGACATTTTGGATATTTGGAATTGTTCTGATAAGGAAAAGCAAAAACATAAAAGGTTTTACTCTTTTTATTTTTTTAAATAAGGATTTTATTTATTTGACAGAGAAAGAGACAGCAAGAGAGGGAATACAAGCAGGGGGAGTGGAAGAGGGAGAAGCAGCCTTCCCATGGAGCGAGCAGTCTGACATGGGGTTCAAATACCAGGACCCTGGGAACATGACCTGAGCCGAAGGCAGATGCTTAAGGACTGAGCCACCCAAGCACCCTGGTTTTATTCTTTTCACCATCATTATGACAAAATAAAGGTGTGAACTGCAAAAATGCATTGAGAGAATGCCCACATAACTGTTTGGATGAGAAAGCTACAAGTGTTGGAGAGTTCAGACTTTTGAGGCAAGCGCTAAAATGAGGCTTATTTAAGGACAAGAGTAAAGGAAAAAGTGAAATTTGAAGGATCCATGGGACCTGAAGACTGGCCATTAGGAGAAAGAGGTGGTTAAGTGAAAGTCCTTTTTGAGAGAAGGGGCTTAGCATTCTGATAGAACAATGTGGTCACTAATGGAAAAGTATCTGAAAAGGTTCAGTCCGCACACACATAAAAAAAAATAATTATTTTTTTCATGACCAGATGCAGAGAAGCAGTGAGTCAGCATTAACCAGTCATTCTTGTGAAGGAATCCAGCCTTACATATATATTGGGACATTTTCTCTTAATTCCTGAAATTGCTTTTGATCGTAAGTGCCATATTCTGAAACACTGATTTAGTATTGCAAAATAACTTGACTTTTGGAACAAAGGCTATATACAAGATATTGGTATCATTATTACTACAATTTTAAATACATTTCTTAAAAATACTTGATGGCTCTTATTTATTCATCATTGAATTAGAAATTCAGATTGAAGCTAAGTGAGCATCTGAAAAGAGAATTTCTATTCTTATGCCAGTTGAAGATATTTGGAAAATCGTAGGAGATTATGACTGACTGATTGTCTTAATATTCATAAAATGACCAAACTGTTTTATATCCTCTAGAAGAGTACATTAAAAATGTAACAACAACATTAACAAAGCAACTAATATTAAACATTCACTTCCTTGTGGGTGAAAGCAGTTGTCAAAGAAACAGCAAGTCATAGTTAGACTTAAAAAAGAAAAATCCAGGGCCCAAATACTTATTTCTCAATAATTACCTTTCTCTAATTACTGCATGCATCTTAAAGACACAAAAAAAATGTACATTCTTCATTATTTATTAGGAATTTGGTCTAAATCTGTATTTAAACTCTAAATCTGTTTACTAAGATCAGACACTATAGAGAACAATTCTGTTCTCAATCTTGTATCCCTTTAACTCTAATGTATAGTTGGCAGTCAGACTTGATACGCTTTTTTCTGAACACTTTGCTAATGCTACCCCCAGTGCCTCTCCATGACCTAAGCAACAAGAAGGTACCCAAGACCTCTTCTTGAAGCACTTGAATGTGGTCGCTAAAAGCATGAGCCATGGAATTAGGAAGTACAGGAGAGAATTTTGGTCTCACCATTAATTTCTTGAATGACTTTGAGAAAATCACTTAAACCTCATTTTTTTCTCATTTGCATAATGGAACCAATAATAGTGCCAGAGTGTTAGAGGGTTTTTGTTCCAGCCAATAGTGTACTTATCAAAGCTCAGCACTTAGAAATATTAGCATTAGTATTATTTTAAAGATGTATTTTTGTTACTTCTTGTTCACCTTTCTGCCAACCAAGGTGCAGGCCTAACTGTTCTTAACCCATTCCTTCTCATTTCCAGCAAAGGTTCTCTTTGCATTCCTGACCTGCCAACTCTAAAAGAATGGAAAGAAAAAATGAATAAATATTCCTTTCAAGAAAAAAAAAGGGAACTCTACTCATCTAAACCTGATTCCATACAGTGAGAATTCTTTGAGGAGTGACCACTGAGTATCCCAAAGCCCTTCATCTTATAAGAATTATTCCTCCCGGGGCACCTAGGTGGCTCAGTGGGTTAACCCTCTGCCTTTGGCTCGGGTCATGATCTCGGTGTCCTGGGATCGAGCCCTGCATGGGGCTCTCTGCTCAGCAGGGAGCCTGCTTACCCCCTCTCTCTCTACCTGCCTCTCTGCCTACTTGTGATCTCTCTCTCTCTCTCTCTCTGTCAAATAAATAAATAAAATATTAAAAAAAAGAGAGAGAATTATTCCTTCTGAGGTCAGGGGGTAAAATGGGGCTGGTTTACACTTTGAATAAATACCTTATAGTTAGAATGCATCCAGCACTGGGTGGAGAGAGTTGTTCAATTCAGTTGTGATTCAGCTTTGACATCAGTTTTCCAGGGCAAAAATGGTGCCCATAAACAGGTCTGAATGAATACAGGTAAAAATGATAAGGGGAGTATAAAACAGAGGTTCCCAAAGTTTAATGTGCATAAGAATCTCCAGGAGAGTTTAATTTAAGGATTTTCACTGCCCAATCCCAAGAGACCCTGATGCATGAGCTAACACCCATAAATTTGCATTTGCAAACTAGGGTTGGTGAACAGTCTTTGAGAACCACTAACTGAAGGACAAAATGACCACCCAGATGCTCCAGAATGACCCATTCTCCACCCTTTCTGTTTAAATAGTCTACCAATGCTTCTATGTAATATATCAGGCATGATATTAATTAAGAAAAGTAAATAAGAAAAACAAATATTCCTATTTAGAGAAATATTTTAGGGTAACCACAATCATACAAGCAATAGCTATTATTCATTTTATGCCAGCCTCTTTTTATACATGAAATCTTATATGACAAGTCTCTAAAGAAGGTATTAAGGAACACTTTTTGAAGGGCAAATATTGAGATGTAGACAATTTCAGTAATTTATTCAAAGTTACACAGCAAATAAACAGTGGAGCCAGGATTCAGATTCATGCTTTTCTGATATTAAAACTTACCCTTTCCAAACTGAGTAGTTATAAGCTGGTAATACTACACATGAGGTTAGGATGGAGGAAATGAAACATTAAAGAGTCAGGGTGGTACACTACATCTCAGGAAAGCTTCCAGTATCTGCCCTTCACAGACATTCTTGTTTATCTCAAAATCCCGTAAATAGTTGTCATAACCTGCAGAAGGGACACAACTCACTTTTCTGATGTGTTTGTGTGTGTGTGTGTGTGTGTGTGTGTGTGTGTGTGGCACTGGACACTTCATAAAATATAGTTTTTCCACATCTATTTGCTTTTGGATGTATGGTTTGTATGTGCATGTGTATGTGTGTCTGTACAACCTTTTTAGGTAAAGTATTAAAAATCCATAAGGTATTTTATTCAGTTGTTTAATATCAAATAAATATATGTGTATTTAACAGTGTGTAGAAAGAGCCATGAACATTTCTGGTTTTCAACTTTTCCTCTAGAAGTTTTGAGAGAGTTAAGTCATAAAATTGTGCTTCCCCCCCCCCATGCCTAAATTCCTTTAGATTTCTATTTAAATACAGGTGCCATGTCTATAACTATTTTTTCAGGATAGTGGCCAGCATATAAAAGTGACTTAACATTTGACTGAGTAGACAAATAACTGTGTTAGCACTGCTAATGTTTAAAACGAATGAAATTAGATTAGTTATTTCTTAACAAAAACAAAAAAAATTCAAGGCCTACTTTATACTTTTGTTGAAAATCTCCATGGGGTACCTGGGTGGCTGGTCAGTTAAGTGTTCAACTCTCGATTTCAACTCTGGTCATGATCTCAGGGTGGTAAGATCCAGCCCTACACTGAGCATGGAGCTTAAGATTCTCTCTCTCTCTCCCTCTGCAGCTACCCCCAACTCTCTCTCTCTCACACTCTATCTCAAAAAAAAAAAAAAAAAAAAAAGATATTACATGTACCAAAAAAAAAAAAGGAGAAGGAGGAGGTAAGTAAGGAGATAAAAAAGAAAAGAGAAGAGAAGAGGAAAAGAGAATTCATATTAAAACATTTGTTATAATTAGTAGGAACCTATAAAATAAAAGCATATTAAAAGTAAAACATGAGATTAAGAGTCACTTATGGTTTGTCTCCCTCCCAATCCCATATTGTTTCATTTATTCTTCTCCTACCCCCCCAACCTCCCATGTTGCATCTCCACTTCTTCATATCAGGGAAATCATATGATAGCTGTTTTTATCTGATTGATTTATTTCACTAAGCATGATACCCTCTAGTTCCATCCACGTCATCACAAATGGCAAGATTTCATATCTTTTGATGGCTGCATAGTATTCCACTGTGTATATATACCACATCTTCTTTATCCATTCATCTGTTGATGGACATCTAGGTTCTTTCCACAGTTTGGCTATTGTAGACATTGCTGCTATAAACATTTGGGTGCACAGGCCCCTTTGGATCATTATGTTTGTATCTTTAGGGTAAAAAGCCAGTAGTGCAATTGGTAGGTCATAGGGTAGTTCTTTTTTCAACTTTTTGAGGAACCTCCATGCTGTTTTCCAGAGTGGTTGCACCAGCTTGCATTCCCACCAACAGTGTAGGAGGGTTCCCCTTTCTCCGCATCCTTGCCAGCATCTGTCATTTCCTGACTTGTTAATTTTAGCCATTCTGACTAGTGTGAGGTGATATTGTGGTTTTGATTTGTATTTCCCTGATACTGAGTGATGTGGAGCACTTTTTCATGTGTCTGTTGGCCATCTGGATGTCTTCTTTGCAGAAATGTCTGTTCATGTCTTCTGCCCATTTCTTGATTGGATTATTTGTTCTTTGGGTGTTGAGTTTGCTAAGTTCTTTATAGATTCTGGACACTAGCCCTTTATCTGATATGTCGTTGGCAAATATCTTCTCCCATTCTGTCAGTTGTCTTTTGGTTTTGTGAACTGTTTCCTTTGCTGTGCAAAAGCTTTTGATCTTGATAAAATCCCAATAGTTCATTTTTGCCCTTGCTTCCCTTGCCTTTGGCGATGTTCCTAGGAAGATGCTGAGGTCGAAGAGGTTGCTGCCTGTGATCTCCTCAAGGATTTTGATGGATTCCTTTCTCACATTGAGGTCCTTCATCCATTTTGAGTCTATTTTTGTGTGTGGTATAAGGAAATGGTCCAATTTCATTTTTCTACATGTGGCCGTCCAATTTTCCCAACACCATTTATTGAAGAGGCTGTCTTTTTTCCATTAGACATTCTTTCCTGCTTTGTCAAAGATTAGTTGACCATAGAGTTGAGGGTTATTTCTGGGCTCTCTGAGGGTTGCTGGGGGAGGGGGGTTGGGAGAGGGGGTGGGGTTATGGACATTGGGGAGGGTATGTGCTATGGTGAGTGCTGTGAAGTGTGTATACCTGGTGATTCACAGACCTGTACCCGTGGGGATAAAAATACATTATATGCTTATAAAAAATAAAAAAATTAAGAAAAAAAAGTAAAACAGGTACAGTGCTGCACAAGATGATATTTTTTTTTTTTGAGGATAGACATAGTACTACAACCTTCTTCTTTCCAGCTTTATTGAAATATAATTGACATGTAGCACTGTATAAATTTAAAGCATAGAATATGTTGATTTAATGCCCTTATATATTGCAAAATGATTACCACCATAACATCAGCTAACATTTCCATCACATAACACAATTACTATTTCTTTTGTGTGGTGAGAACATTTAAAATCTACTCCATTAGTAACTTTGAAGTATATAATACAATATTATTAACTATGATCACCGTTCTGTACACTATATCCCCAGAATTTACTCATCTTATAACTGGAATTTTGTGCCCCATGATGAGTATCTCCCCATTTCCTCCAACCCCCACACCTCGAAACCACCATTCTACTCTCTTTTTCTAACAGTTTTGCTTTTTAGGTACAAATATAAATGAGATCACATTGTACTAACCTTTCTCTATCCAACGTATTTCACTTAGCATAATGCCCTTCGGGTTAATCTATACTGTTGCAAATTACAGAATTCCTTTAATTTAAAGGCTGAATAATATAATATTCCATATATTACCCATATATAAAATAATCATATTCATCCATTCATCCATCAATGCACATTTAAGTTGTCTTCATACCATGGCTACTATGAATAATGCTGCAATGAACACAGAAATGCAGATACCTCTTCAAGATAATGATTTTGTTTCCTTTGTCTATAGCCCCCAAAAAAGTGGGATTGCTGGATCCTAAGGTTTCTATTTTTAATTTTGTGAGGAACCCCCATACTGTTTTCCATAGTCTCTGTACAATCCCCAAAACAATACACAAGAGTTCTCTTTTATACAAATCCTCAATAGGACTTGTTATCTCTTGTCTTATTGTCTAATGGGTATGAGATGGTATCTCACTGTGGTTTTAATTTAAAGTTTCCTGATGATTCATGACCTCAAGTACATTTTCATGTACCAGTTGGTCATTTCTATGTCTTCTTTGGAAAAACGTTTATTTGGTCCCTCTGTCCATGTTTTAATCAATTATTTGGGTTTTTTGCCTTTGATTTATATAAGTTCTTTATGTATTTTGGATATTAACACTTTATCAGATATATGGTTTGCAAAACAACAAGATGTCATCTCCTATCTGTTAGAATGACTATTCTTCTCAAATGTGCATACACATATGCAGGTCTACAGGGATAATAAGAATAAGGAAACATGACTTCACCAAAGGAATATAGCAAACCTCTAGTATCTAGTCCCAAAGAAATGGAGAGCCAGCTATTGCCCAATAAAGAATTCAAAATAAATTATTCTGAAGGTAAGAGTAGAACATCTAGGTGAGAAAGAGTTAACTCTTTCAGACTTTATGGACTGACTTCAGTAAATAGAAGACTTTAATTTCTCCTACAGGTGGGGCATGCTAGAGCATGCTTTGACCCTGGGTCTCATGGTACAGGGCATCCAAATGTAGATGGGTACGGGGTCTGATGGGGCTTTATGTCTCTTCAACTCAGTCTGCTGGGGTCCAAGCACTGACACCTGTTGATCACCTTAGAATTTCTGTAGTAGCTACAAAGGCCGTTGGGGTCCTCAATGGCACCTCCAGGTCCAGAGCTAAGGACCAGGTCAGTCAATGGTGGTGGCTGCAGTCAGCAATGTGCAGGAGTTGAACTACTGGGTCCAGTTACAGGTTCCTATGTGGTGGCAGAAGCCAGGGACAGACACATATGTAATGGAGGGATCCATACATACTGCAGTGAAGAACCAGGGCCAATTACATGTTTACTGGCTGATGCAGGGGCCCTACCTGTCAGTGTCAGCTTTAGGGATGATGCATGGGGATGAAGTTGTCTTCTTTTCTTCTAATGTGGTTATCCCCTAGTTTTTTGTTCCACTGTGCCTAAAGTTTCTTGAGTGGACTCCACAGTTCTCATAGATGTATTTGTTCATGGATAGCTATCTAGTTGTTCATCTTTTGGAGGGATGATAGCTGGGGCCCTATGTTGTCATGTCGATGATATCACTCCACAAAATGAGTTTGGAGTTAAGATAATGAGAGCCTAATACTCAACTCAATCTTGGGTGTTTACCTTGGGCAACTATCTTGGGTTTTCAAACATCTTCAATTTCATTATTTTTATTAAAAATATGGAAATATTACTCTCACATAGATTGTTGTGAAGGCTAATGAGATAATTACTACAGCACCTGGGAAAATTTGTAAGCTTGGTACCTGTCTGATGATGATGATGAATAATTGTTGTTATCATTTTGAAGTAGTCAGCCTTATACTCATCCCTATTCTCATCCTGTAGATGTTTTGCTCTCTAACTCTGTCCATCTGTATTCTTGAACTAGACTCTCCTAGCTAACCTTCTACTTTTAATCTCATGTGTTTTCAATTCCTGGTAGACTATTTTAAAACATAAATCTGATCATGATAGTTCTGTGCTTAAGGAAGGGAGCTATCAGTGTGTCACTACCCTGAGCACCAGTACTCATAAAGCGTGCTCAGCATAGCCACATAATAGCCCTTTTTCATTACCAAGCTAGAAAGAAAAAAAAAAAATCTGTGCTTATACTGAGAGATGAAGATAACAAAATTTAGATAAATTAAGCACAGATTACCACAAGAATGGGAGAAGTGAGATAATAAAAATGTGGAATTTAGTGATTACAGTATAAAGATTAAATTCCTTAGAAAAATGTAGACAGCATCTCTTGCTCTGACCTCACTTTATAATTATCACACTCTCTAACCACTTAGGGCCCTGGGATAAGTTCAACGGTGTCTGTGCTCTTGCAAATGCTGCTTTTCCTGTAACCATGCCCCTCCAACCCTTTTACCTGAATACCACCTATTTATTCTGTTAAGATCCAGCTTTGGGTGCCTCGATGGCTCAGTCAGTAAGGGTCTACCTTTGGCTCAGGTCATGATCTAGGGGTCCTGGGATTGAGTCCTGCATCTGGCTTCCTGCTCAGTGGGGAGTCTGCTTCTCCCTCTCCCTCTATACCTCCCCCAGTTATGCACTTTTTGGAAGTTTCCCTGAAATCACACAGAATTCTTCTTTCTGGCTTGGTATATCACATAGGTTGTATATATAGAACCCACAATTGTTCTAACTCACACTACAATTGTGAGTTTATGTCTCTGCCCCCCAATGGAACTTTGTGCTTTGTGACCACAGAGACTAGAATAGTGACCAAACTTGAGAGTATCTCAATAAAGGTGTGATTAGGAATCAACATATGAATACATGAAAACTGCAGAAAAATAAACTAGGCTCAGAGTTCTACTGAGATTTACCCATATTTCTAACAAAATGTGAAATCATGTCTCTGTATTCTTGGAATTTCTTTTTTTTTTTTTAAGATTTTATTTATTTATTTGACAGAGCAAGTTTATAAGTAGGCAGAGAGTCAGGCAGAGAGAGAGAGGAGGAAGCAGGCTCCCTGCCAAGCAGAGAGCCTGATGCGGGACTCGATCCCAAAACCCTGAGATCATGACCTGAGCCGAAGGCAGAGGCTTAACCCACTGAGCCACCCAGGTGCCCTCTCTATTCTTGGAATTTCTAATTGAGAGATGCAACTTACAAAAAAGTAATCTAAAAGATAAGATAAAGTAATTCAACAAGAACAGGCATTATTTTGTTACAGTTGTAATATAATTTTAATTCATAGCTTCATTGCATAGATGACTAATTATTATATTGTAAGTTTCTCCAAATATTATAAAGCAACTAATTAAAAATGGTTCTACAAATTCCTAGTTTAAGAAATCCTTTTATGAGCTGTATTTATAACTAAACACTATAACCGGGGCACCTGGGTGGCTCAGTCAGTTAAGCATCTGCCTTTGGCTCAGGTCAAGATCTCCTGGTCTTGGGATCGAGCCCTGCATAAGGCTCTCAGTATAGCAGTGATATTTGCTTCTCCCTCTCTCTCTGTGATCTCTCTCATTTTCACTCTCTTTCAAATAAATAAAAATCTTTAGAAAAATAAAAAATAAACACTCTAAAACAGTAAACTGAACTGTAACTAAGGAAATCTTAGTATAAAGTATATTCATAAACATAGATGAAAAATATGAAATGAGTAATAGTGATTATCAAGTAATTTATGGAAGTAGGTTTAGGAGAAGGGAAAACTCAGAACTTGGAAATGCTAGGGAGGGAAATCTTATAGCAGCATCTGAATCTGATACTGTTGGCCACTTCTTAAAACTTCTAGGGGCACCTGGCTGGCTCAGTTGAAAGAGCATGTGGCTCTTGATCTTGGGGTTCTGCATTCAAGACCCACATTGGGTTTAGAGATTATTTAAAAAATGAAATCCTAAAACAAACAAACAGACAAACAAATAAAAAAACCTTTAAGAACAGTTCTTATTTCTCTTTTTTTAATGTAAATGGTTTGACAGACCCTGGAATCTGCCACTCTATCCTCACTGGACTTTACCTTCACCTCGTGTACATTGTGGACCTTCTAAGCATTTCATCCACATAGTTAAAAATCAATTTATCCAGTCTGCAAGGAATAAAGTGAATTAAGTGTTTCTTTTTTCTCAACAAAAGTAGGTCAATCTTCCTTGTCTAGAGGCTACTGAACTGAGCAGATCATACACCAAGAGCAAGAACTAATCTCTATGGATGCAGGTTGAGTTAGGAGAATAAACTTAAATAGTGTTTAAAAAAATTGACTTTATTTTCCTCCAAAAAAATTTCTATGCTAAATAGAAATGCAGGCATGTTAATAAATACTTTTTCATCTGCTGATTCATTCCTGGTTTCCTAGTTGGGTCCATGGGTCCTAAACATCAAAATTAAATCCATAATTTTCATTAATAAAGGACTCATGTTTTCAGATTAAGTTTAATTTGACAACATACCTTTATCTTAGTGGTTTTTGCCAATACTGGGTTCTTTTTGGAAATAATGAGAGATCTCCACATGGTAGTCTCTGGGAAAGTGATTTGACTCTCCATGTCAAGAGACAAAATAAATGAGTGGAGTCAATCGAACAGGAAGTAGTCAGAGACTCAGCTTAACAATGTATTAATCAGAAAGCATTTTTCCCTTCATGCTAGCTTATGAAGATGCTGTGGTAACTGGTGGATTTATCATATTTTAATACCACACACTCTCTCTCTCTCTCTTTTTTTTTTTTTTTTTTTACCCTTCACTATTTTTCTTTCTATTCATGTTGACTACATGCAGAATTCTTATACAATGTGCTTCTCATTATAATATGACATTTTAGTTACTGGAACTTCTTTAGTTGATAGGACAAAAATCAAATTAGGGACAGTGAAACAGGATAAATTAAAGAGGAAATAAATACTCTTGTCTGTGTCAAGCAAGAAGTGGTTTTGTAAAATGAAAAAGATAGAACTAAAGAAATATAAAAATATGGGAAGGAAAAAATAGAGAGACAAGAGAAGGCAGTCATTTGATGTTGGTTCAAAGAAGTGAATTAGTATGCTTGTCACAGGGGCAGTTAAACACAATGAAGCTTGAAATAGACCATGATCCCTACAGCTAAAATGCAACCACGCATTCCTGTCCCCCTTAATCACAGAAACCAATAATGTTTCCCACGTTAGACTTAATAGCACTCTTAGTACATTTAAATAATCAAAACTCATGTAGCACTTATTTGAAGAGAGATAATCATAAAAAGCTGATACAGATATTGTTGATATTGGAGTTATTTGCCAAAAATTGATATGGGGTTTTCATATCACCTCTGCAATGTGTTGTTAATGAAGCTTGACATATATGGAGACAAAATTTCTCTATTAAAAAGAAAAAACATGGCATTACAAATACTATATCAGCCAGTAGTGCATGTGCAAGGGAATTTGATGTTCTTGCTCTTACTATAGTATCTCTGCAGTGGTGGTGAGATTCTGGACCATAGGTACTATTTCACACATCATGTCTTCACATTTAAAGCACATCAAAGGCGTCAAAATCTTCACTGTTGCTCATTAGGCATCACAGACATCATGAATTAGGCACATCACTCTTTTCTCTGAGTCAAATTTAACCCTTCAAGTTTTGATAACAGGGCAGTTACTATCAACTGATTGGATATGTTAGTGAGATAAATGGTTTTTGCTACTTTGAGCCTACAGTAATGACTCCTTGAGGTCAAGCACTGTTGTCTCCAAGCCTTATGTTAAGCTTACCAGCAGTGATAATCATGACAATGATCCTGCTGCTGATGATAACAGCACAATTCATTCAACGTCTGTTTTATAATAGGTAGTAAGATAAGATGAAAGAATTACAAAAATAATATGATTTTCCCTTATGGAATTTATTAATCTTACTAAACAGAAATAATATATATGCATTTTGATTTTTTAAAATATTACAAGGCAATATTTTTCAAGTTACCAGAGACAGAATCTCATAATACCTACTATAAGACACATAATCCTAGTTTAAGAAATCATCTAATAGTACCTTGAAATAAATATACAAATTCCTAGAAAGTCAAAACTACCAAAACTGACACATGAAGATATAGAAAATCTAACTTGAAATACAAGTAATATCAAGTTGGCAATTTTCAATTCCCTCAGAACTGCATGGCTTTATTGGCAATTTCTAGCAAATTGCAAAGTAAATTAATACCAGTTCTTCAGAAATGCTTCCAAAGAATAGAAAAAGAGGTCTTACTTCCCAACTCAGTCTATGAATGAGTATTAGTATTATTCTGATATCAATACCAGAGAAAGCTATAACAAGAAAAAAAAACTATCAACAGATATTTCTTATGAATAGAAATGCAAAATTCCTCTACAAAATATTAACAACCAATAATTCAGGCAACATATTAAAATATGCAAGTAATCAAATAAGATTTATTCTAAGTATGTAAGCTTGATTTAACATCTAAATAATCAATCATTATCAAATTATATTAATATTTAAGAACAAGTTTAGAACCACAATCAATAAAGAAGGAAAAGCGTTAGACAAAATTTGACACTCAACAAACTGAAAACTCTCTCTACGTGATAAAAGGCATTTTTGGAAAATATACAGGTAATATTATACTTAGTGGTCAAAGTATGAGGATTTTCTCTATAGCTGTCCATTCTCAATACTTTTGTTCAACATCATACTGGAGGTTCTATCCAGAGCAATTAGGCAAGAAAAAAAAATTCAGATTAGAAATAAACAAGCAAATTCTCTATTCTCAAATGGCATGATCTGTATAAAGAAAATTCCTTTTAAAAATCTTTTAAAAAACTAATAGAACTAACAAATGAGTTCAGACTGGTGGCAAAATACAAGATAAGCAGAAGACTCTTAAAAACAGAAGAAAACAAAATCACCAAATTTTATCAATTCGAAGTTGTCAATATATGTAAATACATACACACACACACACATTTATTATGATTAAATAGAGTTAACCTGGGGGATTCAATATTAGTTTAATATTAACTACTCAAATAATTTACAAGTTACCAAATTAAGAGACTTAAAGAAAAAAATCATATTATTTTCATATAAGAAGAAAATAACTTGACAAAATTCAACAGACATCTAAGACCCCCCCCCCCAAAAAAAAAAAACAAACTATGAATAGCAAGACTCTTTCTCAACCTGATTTTTTTTAAGTGTCAAGTAAAATCATGATTTTCTACTCAGGTCAGGGATAAGGCAAAAATCTGTATTTTTGCCTCTTTATTTCAACATTAGCAGTTCTAGTCAGTTTAATAAGGTGTGACAAAAGAGAAAAAACATTCAGATAGAAAAACAAGAATTGAAACTCTATTCACAGATGACAGATTGTCCAAGTAGAAAATACCAAGGAATTTATCAAAAAACTACTAGATATAATAAGTAAGTTTAAGGGTACCTAGGTGGCTCAGTTGGTTAAGTGTCTGATGTTTGGCTCAGGTCATGATCCCAGGGTCCTGGGATGGAGCCTGTACTGGGCTCCCTGCTCAGCAAGGAATCTGCTTCTCCCTCTGCCCCTCCCCATGGCTTGTGGTCTCTTTTACTCTCTGTCTCTGTCTCTCTCTCTCTCTCTCTGACAGAAATAAATAAATAAATAAATCTTTTTAAAAAAATAAGTGAGATTAGCAGATGCATGAATTCCCTGTGTTGCATAACAAATTATCTCAAAGTTAGTAGCTTAAAAAATAAATTGCACCACAATTTACTTTAGATCAGGAGCACAGGGATGGTTTAATGGGGTTTTCTGTGTAGGGTTTCACATGGAGGCAAAGAGTCATCAGTGCTGGATTCTCATCTAGGGAAATATCCATTTCCCTGTTCGTGTGATTGTTCACATTCCATTTCTGTCAGTTGAAAGATTTGTAGCAGTTTTCTTCTTCCAAACTAGCAAAGGAGAGAGAGTCTAAGGTGAGTCAGCTGGCAAAAAACAATCTTAAATAATAAGCATAATCTCGGGAGTGACACCCATCATTTTTAACATACCCTATTGTTTAAAAGCAAGTCATAGGTCCCACCCATGCCAGAAAATGAAGTCAACTCAAGAATCTTTAAAATGACAACTTATGAAAGGAACTAATTTCTTGAAATATGCAACATCTTCTTTGAATCTTTGTCTTCTCAAGAATCTCTCCTGACTTACTGCAGATGATGGCAAAGAGTAAGAATCTGGGTGTCCTGAAGCGTTTTGGGCTCAGATGAAGGGCACCTCCTGCTTGAAAGAGAAGATCTGCTAGTTGCTAAAGCTTCTGGGCTTCAAGTACACCTTCATTAATGACTGACTGCTACCTGACTGAAATTGGTGATTTATATGCCGGTACAAACTTCTGCCCGGTACCCTTTACCTTTAAATGGTAGAGGATGGTGCCTATGCCACAGGTCTAGCACTGCCAGCCCTGCCTCAGAGTAAATGGTGCATCAATCACTATTCAACCGTGTTCTAAGTCACTTGCCTATTTGGAAGGCTCCATACTCTTTCTTTCCACATCCACCTTTGTTACTCTGTATCTGGAGGGTGGCAAACGCCTCTAGCTTGAACCCGTTGGAAAACTGTCTTCAGCTGAGAAGTGGTTACTCAGTATCCATTAAAGTTGTAGCTGTTTTAAACACACACACACACACACACACACACAATCTCAAGAGCCTTTAAAATTATAACTTACAAAATAAGCTAAAAAGATATGAATAAACTGAGCAGCCTTGCATCTATTAAAGTCATTGAATTTATAATTAAATCTTTCCCCCAAAGAAAACTCCAGGACCAAATAGAATCACTGGAGAAAACTACCAAATATTTAAGAAAGAAATAATACTCATCTTAAACAAATTCTTTCAGAAAATACAGAAAAAGATAACATTTTCCAACATTTTATGAGGCCAGTATAAATAGAATACTAAAATCAGAAAATAATAAGATAAGAAAACTTCAGGCCAATATTCTTCATTAATATGGATGCAAAATAATCTTAACAAAATATTGAAAACATTTACAAAAGTGATAATGCATAATAATCATGCTGAATTTACCCCAAGAAAGTAAGAGTTCAAATTTCAAAAATAGAATAATTTAATATAAGCAAACTTAAAAAAAAAATCATGAGTATCTCAATAGGTATAAAAAACACAAGAACCACAACATGACAAAAATCTTCAGCAAGTTAGGAATAGAAGATAATTTCCTTAATGGGATAAAAGGCATGTACAGAAACTTCCATCTGACTTCATACTCAATAAGTGAAACATTAAATATCTTGCCTTAAAGACCAAATAAGAGTAAGAATATCTGCTGTTACCACTTTTATTTCACAGTTTTGCTAAAGGTTCTACTGTAATAAGGTACACAGTAGAAATGAAAGGCATAAAGATCAAAAAAGAAAAATTGTCTTTATTTTCATATGACTTGATTGTGCTCATAAAAATCCAAAAGAAGTTGGCAAATAACCAATAGAACTAATTTAATGTAGCAAGAGCATAGGATACAGTGATAATAAAAAAAATCAACTGCATTTCTATATATTTGCAACAATGTTTTAGAAAATGAAATTACATTTATTTTTAAAAAACATAAGAAACATTAAGTATTGAGGAATAATTCTAATGAAACTCTACCAGGCCTCTACATTAAAAACTATGAAAGATTGCTGAGAGAAATTTTAAAAGGGCTTAAATTTCTCTTGACAAGGTTTCATAGGTATATATGAATACAGAAAAAGAGAAAGTCTTCTGATCTTTAAACATGGCATATATATATACAATATATGTGAAACATGGTGTATGTGTGTGTGTGTATGCGTGTGTGTGCA
The DNA here is from genome assembly GCF_010015895.1 of Lontra canadensis. Lineage (NCBI taxonomy): Eukaryota > Metazoa > Chordata > Mammalia > Carnivora > Mustelidae > Lontra > Lontra canadensis. Next base: position 1,933,672 of record NW_022631139.1, read on the forward strand.
TATGTATGTATATGCATATATATATATATATACACACACATATAGTTAAAATGCCTATTCTTTCTAGAAAATATGGCTCAGTTGTAAAATCTATATGGAACTACAAAGAATCTACAATAGCTAAAATGTTCTTGAAAGGAGAAAATTTGGAGGATTATACTTCCTGAATTCAAATTTGACCTTAAAGTCACAACAGTCTAGACAGCAAGGTATATTAGAGAACAACTAGATTAAGAGAAGAGAATAGAGTCCAGAAATAGGTCCACCCAAGAGCCATCATCAAAACTCATGAAACTGAACACTGAAGGTGGCCACAATATATCATATGTAATTGATATCTCAGTACAATAAAAGGAAAAATTAAAGTGAGAAATAATGAGTTCCTGAGGTAGGTCAGTTATTATTCTATTTAGTACTTAGATTTCAGTGACTATTTTGTAATTTTATTTCTATTACTTCCACAACCAGTAACCCTACTTGAAGTCTATCCCAACTTAACCTCCATAGTCATCTTCTCAAAAACATTCCATGTCTTCTCCTGGCCTTCAGAATGAATCACAAATCAGTGGGAAACAGGATTTCTTGATCTGGATGTATGACTCTCTTTCCAATCACCCCACCCCACCCGTTTCATTTACTGTATACTTGTATATACTTAGAGTCAACTCCTTGATTTTTTGCTCTATTCTGTGCTGCCCCACTTTCTCACTCCCCCCAATCTGCGTTATCAGTGTCAATTTCGTTCTGTTTCCCCAGCACAGTGCCCAGAACCTAATAAATGGGTCCTCAATGTAAAACTATCTGCCAGACAAAGCAGATCCTGGGATATAGAGGAATTCTGATGTTGTATCTTCTGATACCTTCTATCATGTCCTACATTAGTGTTACACACACTGGCAACAAAACTGAGCAGATCCAAGTTTGTACCTGCCTGGTTCCCTTTTTTTTTTTTTTTTCAACCTTTTTAGTTCTGAGCATTTGCGGTATGAAACCCAGCCTTTGTTTCCACTGATAAAACAATATTCCACTGTTAATTAACAGTGCCTACTTATTTCTCAATTTCCCTCTAAACATCTGGAAATTGGTTCCCAGGATAGAAGTATAGAGCAGAGAGTTAGAGGGAAAACAGTGAAATAGGGCTTTTCTTCAATTTATAATTATAGAAAAGTACTAAGACATGAGATACATTTCAGCTGCATGAAATTCTTTTTTCCTGCCAGAAATTCCCTCACTAAAATTTTACCCTTTGCTACCTATGTCAAACTGCTTTCCAAATCTCATCTCAGATGCCTCCTCTTCCAAGGAGGCTTTTTAAAATTACTATTATTATTTTAATTTCTCTAGATTAGATTGGGTGCCCTTCACAGTCACAAAGCTGTGCCTTATGATCAGAGTTTCATTTCATTCCATAATAATTGCTTCCTTGTCTACCTTCCTCACTGAACTATTAAGTTCTCCAGAGCCTGGATGCTGCCTTCTTCATCTCTGCATTCCACTGCCCAGCACAGAGCCTGGTGCATAAGGGACTCAATAAAACTGTGTACCAAGTTAGTATTTGAAAGAGTAATGATTACACACTGTCTGATTGCTACAACAATATTTTCACACACTTTCTGGGAGTTTTAATACAAATCAGGCTTGGGTAATCACTGGCATACCTAACACTCAGAGAAAGATTTTACAAAACAGCTGTGATACACATATCCAAAAAAGGAGCTATCTAGGAAAAGCATTTTCTCACTTGTAAGATTTTCAGGGTCATCCTATAAGTCAGTTTATATGCATTTCTAATTAAGTTTTCTAATAAAAAGTAGATGATTTTTGAGCTTCCACTCTTATTTTTAAATGCATCGATTGCTTTAATATCTTGAGATGGCCCTCCTATGTAATCCCAGGTAATGCAATGATCTATTGCTTCTAGTTATGATGTTCAAATATGTAATTACAAATATCGAAAAAGAAATAAAACTCTGAATGCCACACTATATTTATTTCAAATTCCCCTGTTTGTCTCATTTCAAGGATTATACTGCTTAAAGGCTCATAAATAGTCTTTCCTCATTTCCTCTGCTAAGATCTAAGAGGTAAGGGTTTGATTTGTACTTCTTGACACCCGAATTTCTTGAGTACCATTTCAATACATGTGTTCTTCTTAATTTGTTCTTCTTTGTATATTTAAGCTTTCTGACTAATGTGAATTTGCCGTCCATATATCTAGCCACTTTGCTCTGTCAGAGAGAAAGCCAGGAATATTGAATGTGCTTCACAGGATAAACATTTAGGAAATATTGTTTGCATAAAACTTTATTTTATGATGGGGATGCACAGATTTTATTTTCTTCTTTCGTTAGATTCCCCCCCTGGACTCACCAGCAATACTTCCTATTGAAAATCCAGTTAAAGAGAAATAGAAATGAATGCAAATAAACATGGGGATTGCTATAACAAAAATATCATAGACTTATAAACCATGGAGATTTATTTCTCACAGTTTTTTTTTAAAGATTTGTTATTTATTTATTTTATTTGAGAGAGAGAGAAGGAGAAGGAGGAGGGGCAGAGGGAGATAATCTTAAGCAGGCTTTTTCCCCAGCATGGAGCCTAATGGAGGGCTCCATCTCAAGACACTGAGATCATAACCAGAGGCAAAACTAAGAGATGCTAAACTGACTGAGCCACCCAGGTGCTCCCTATTTCTTACAGTTTTGGAGATTGGAGAGCCTGGACATCCAAGATCAAGGCCTAGGTAGATTCAATGTTTAGTGAAGACCTGCTTCCTAAATTGGTAGATGGCAGCTTTTCCCACATAACCTGACATAGCCTAAGGAACAAGGGAGTTCTGAGGTTTCTTTTATAAAGGCACTAACCTCATCATGAGGGCACCATTCTCATGAATGAATCACCGTCCAAAGCATTCACCTCCAAATATTATCACTTTGGGGATTGGGTTTCAACATAGGAATTTGAGGGGAAAACAAAAACATTTAGTCTATAGCAACTGGTAACTGAGTATATGTTGATTCAGAATCAAACTTGCTAATTTTGCAAGATGTTTCATACTTGGTTGTCATCATCCAATCAGTAAATTATATACTGAAAATAACCAATAAATGAGGTATAAGGCAATTTTTGTTGATGTATTTTGTTTTGCTTTTGCCACACTCAGCTTTATTTGAAAATTTTATGTAAAACAATATATCTATCAAAAACTTAAAATTGGCAAAGATGTCTTTTTCTGTAAAATATCTATAAATCTGCCACATATAATCACTATCTGTGCTATACCATGGAATATTTCATATGTATATATATGGTATTACATTATATGTACAAACTACTTTTTAATCAATTAAATTTGGGAATTTTTATGTGTCATTAAAATATTCCACTGAAGTATAGATGAAGTTTCAGAGTATAAGTGAGGTTCAGTGGGGTAGAGTCTAGAGCCAATGACCAAGAAAGAATTCTTGAGACATCTTTGGTATAAATTGGTGGTTTATCAAAGCAGTGACAGGACCCCTGGGAAGAAAGAGGTGTTGCACTGGAGTTGTGAGGGGTGGCTGGTAATATACTATGGGTTTGGAGGAGCTAAGGAAAAAAGAAGGTTTCAAAAGAACTTTCATATGCTAAAGAGGACCTATGGGATTCCTAAGGAACAGAAAGATAGTTGGGAGTTTCCTGGAGGATTGTCACATTCCTCCTATCACAGGTCCTTGGCAATGAGCTTTAGGTTTAGAAGAAATATAACTTTATTTTCATTTCCTTTTGCCTCAGCCTCCCTCAATTTTATGGAGGGGAAGATGGTGTTAGGGCTTCAGGAACTGAGTTATGGGTCTTTGGAAGTAAGGTTGTTGATAAGAAAGCTTCTTCCTTGTAAATCACTAGGACATTTGTAAACTGAGGGCCACTCAAGTCTTGCAGGATTGTGATCTCTACGAGTTAACTATTTGTTTTTCCTTTAAGGCAGCCAGGAATGCCTGAGGAGTGTCACTTATATCCCATGGGGTGCATGGGGAGTTGTGGGGTGTCATCTTCTGCTTTGTCCTCAGCTTGCCTTCTGTCCCCTCATCAGTATCATTATTTGGCATTTAGATATTTTTTAATAAACAAGTACACACATCTATCTTGTTTTGTAGTAATACCATAGTATATATTCTGAGATATGAAATTTGCACATCACAGATTAAGAACACATTAAAGATTTTTGATACACACTTATAAATGGATTTCAAGAACTAATATGACTGCCTCTGGTCTATTTTTATTTAAGTTTATGACTCAATTCTTGCCTGTCCTGGTAATTGCTTCTGAGGAGCATGAAATTTCAATAAGAAGGAATCACGAGGGTGACTCAGAACATTAAGCGTCTGCCTTCGGCTAAGGTCATGATCCCTGGGGTTCTGGGTTAGAGCCCCACATTGGGCTTTCTGTTTAGTGGGAAGCCTGCTGCTTCTCCCTCTCCTTCTGCTGTTCCCCCCTGCTTGTATTCTCTCATTTTACCAAAGAAGTAAATAAATAAAATCTTAAAGAAAAAAAAAAAAGAAGGCATCATGACTCACTTTTTTCCCTTATTCATTTGAATCCTGTTGTAGGATATCAGAAAGCTACTGACAATAGCCTTGGCTCAAGTGGTTTACAAGGACCACGTTGTACTTCAGGGGACAGCATTGGTACTGGATGTACTAGACAGTACAGTGGTAAGGATACAGACAGGCCCAAGTTCTCATAGATGTAATATTTATAACAATGTAACTTAAGTTCTGGGACAGTTAGAGTCCCAATTCATGAAACAGAAATCCATCCCTCATTCATTGATCCATTCATTCCCTCAAACATTTATTCAAAAATATGTGTTAAGTGGCTTGTACATTCCAGGCACTATTGTAGTAGTGAGAAAACAATCAAATGCCTTGCACTCATGGAAGTTACACTGCATGGGGAGAGATAAACAAAAAATGATAAACAAATAAAAAATAGTATGCCATGAAGCAAAATTTAAGAGTGAAGAGGTAACAAGACCCGGAGTACTTTTATCCATGGTGTTGAGGTAAGGTAGTTCTGAAGGGTAGGAGCTACATGAATGGAGAAAGGAAATGAGGCCATAGGCCTATCCAGAGTATCTGACGTGCCCACCTCTGGATTTCAATTTTGCTTTAGTTTTGGTTGCCTAAGAAAAAGCTCTTGGAGAAAAATGACATTCATTCATACTACAGGCCTTATGAGAGGCTCAGCTTAAACTGGCTGAATTTTCTCTCTAGCCATTTATTTTTCTTTCTCTGTTGGTGCCTCCAGTTTCTGAGCAAGAAAGTAAATGAGCTAAATGGAGAAAATCACCAAGAATCCAGCTTATTTTCCTTTAAGAGAGAATATCTTTAAAAGTAAGATTACTTTAAAAGTAAGATATCAGGATTTAGTCCAGACCGATGGACTCCAGACACAGAAGGCAGGAGAGGGTGGAATTGGGGTCTAAAGCTTGTTCGTTGGAACTGGGTTTGTTCACCGATGAGGATAAGGCCAAGACAAAGTGATCTCTCCTTTCCTAACATTATTTCTGTTATTTACAGAATGGTGTCAATAACTGCCCCTTTTCTTGGTTGCTGTGGAGATTAAATAAAATACTGAGCGCTGACACATGGTGAATGATAAAAGATTGTTAGCTACTGTTATTGTTGTTATGAATAAATTGGCCTAAGTCTGTATTTCTCATTGTAATGCCTCCCGAGTTCCTTTTTAGTCATGTGAAGGATGGGCTTGGAGGCCTTGGACGCCGTCCAGAGCAACCACCTTATTTTGCCTTTGAGAACACTGTTTCACAGGGGATGGCCATGGCCCGTTGAGGGCCTAAAGGTCTCCTTCTTCTTGCCGCAGCTACCAGAGATTATCACATTCCTAGGTCCCTTATCTGTTGTAATTAGGCCTTCATTTGGTATTCCTACCTAACAACTCCCAAAATGTTAAATGCTTAATTTCTAGTTAAAACACTGCTGTTTGCTCAAGCTGACAGCTTCACCTCTGCATATGGTTTCTGTCAGGATTCTTAAGAATCTCTTTCTTGCTGCCTTTTGATCCTAATTATGGCCAGCTGTAAACTAATTAACCTCTCCAGGTGTCTCCCAGGAGGTTAGAGTGCCCAGCAGCCTGGGCAACAGCAGCACTGCAGCTGAGAATAAATGATAACACAGCATATTGATTCGCAGGCCTCCCAACCACATGGTAATTTCCTCACAGTCTCCTTGCTGGCTGAGATAACAAAAGCAATCAAGAGAAAGGCTTTTGTGATGGGGAAGGGTTTAAATGTTCTTTTTGTTTTAACTTTTTTCCACAGGCTAATGTCTAACCAGAGAAAACTGAATGAATGAAAGAATTAATTGATAAATGAGTGAATGAATGAATATAGGTGAGTGAATAAAACAATGCACAGCCATGGCATAAAATGTAGTAATCAACTCAAAGATACTGGTTTTGTGTTGTCCACCATGTTGCAAGAGTTTTGCTTGGTCCTGGGTGCTCGGTGCTGGGAGGAGGAATATAAGGATTTTAAGGATGTACTGCAACCCTCAAGGAATGTGAAATCTAATTAGTGGGATAAGCTAATTATTCCTCTTAAAACTTCCACATTTGTATTTTAAGATTTCCTTTGGGTTTTATGTTTTGTATTTAGTCTCTCTCTCTCAATCTCTGCATATCTCTGTCTCTCTCCCTCTCTCTATATACTATAATACATTGTAATATATATTTATACAGATATATTAACTTTCTTTGTCTTTTTTAATGTGTATTTCTCCCCTGCCAGCTATTTCTAGGAAAAGCCATGTCTTTTGCAACATTATATCTCCAGTGAATTTACTGGTATGTGTTCCATAAGAGGTACTTGATTTGAATCACTGATTAAAGAACAAAAACAAAATATTCCTCTCTGCTGAATACAAGACATGAAAATGAAATTTCAGGGTTATTAGAATGAGAAGCATCTTGGGACAAACTCCCAAAGAATAAGAGTCTAACTACATTTCTGTCTTTGAGGAAATAAGAATATCATTTTTTGCCCTCAGTTTCCATGGTATTTAAATCTAGGGCATATCCTCCTTGTCCCTTTCCCGTCTTGGAAGAATGAGGAAATTGAAGGGATGCTTTAGAAAGTTCTTACTTCAGCAAGCCCCACATTCCCACAGATATCACTTAATCTTTCTGTGTGCAACATGAGACAAATATAAGCCCAGATGACTTACATGAGTCCTGGAAAAATCACTAGGCTACATGGCAAATAAACTTCTTGAATTTAATCTTCCTTGTATTCAGAAACTAGAACCTATAATAGTGTATAACTGTTAGTTAAACTTTAACAAATAATGAGAATTTTGTTTTGTTTTGTTTTGTTTTTTGTTTTGGGCATATTGGCTCTATATTAGCTTGGTTATGCATATTATTTCAAAAGAACTTTTCATATGAAAAGGTCATTAAGAAGATTTTAATCTTGTGGTTCATTTTTATAAAGCTAGCCTTTCAGACTCACTCTCTTAGACATGTTCTATAAAACTGATGTCACCAAATGCCTTAACTGTAGACAGTCCCTGACTAATTGTATGAAATACCTACTAAAATACAGAAATATGATTTTTATACATATATACACATACATATATATCAAAATGGATAGTAAAGTATATAGATAATTCATTATATGCATGTTAAAGGAATACAAACCACCTGGCAGAGTTAACAATTCCTCATTACTCCTCAATGTTTATCCATCACTATTTAATGATTCTGCATCAGGATTCCTTTCCAGGCTGATTCTAAGACACCTTTTCACACTCAGCAGTTCCCCAAAAACCTAGGTTTCCCAAGAACACAGATCTTCAGGATGTTATTAAATATGTACCAAATCAGTTTAAGACACGCTGGATTAGAGAAATTTAAACATATCTGTTTTCTGTCATACTATCGGATCTTTAGTGTGATTATTGGTATTGCATACTGCATATCCTCATAAAGAGTGTAATTTCCAAACTTATTTGACCAGTATTCTCTCTTCCCTTGGCATACCTCGTAGCATTTATCATTCTCGGGGGGAAAAAAAAAAAGGCAACAAAAAAAAAGCTCTAAAGGGGGAAAGTCTGTCCCAAATACCCCTACAGTGTTCAGGTTATTTGAAGGTCTAATATTCTAATTCAAATAGACAATTTATTTTGTGCAACTTCCCTTTCTTCTGTCTAGTTAAGAAGATGACAGTGACACTCCTATTCATTGCCTTCCTTATCATGAGCGTGGTGAATTTTAATGTCACTCCCTGCATGAAGAACTACATCTTATTTAAATCTCTTGGAATTCTTAGGAGAAACCTTATGACCTGTTCCTTCCCTGTGACTTCACTAAACTATGTAATTTCTTCCTCTTCACTTTTGACGTCTTTTTCTTCTTCCTCTTCCTTCTTTTCTCTTCCTCCTCCTCCATCTCCTCCTTCTCCCTCTTCTTTTCCATGGGAAGAAGAGTGAAGAAGACAGAAGGATGGGGCATCTGCATCAGCAGCATCACTTCCCTGTACCTTTTAACCAATTATTTTCACCACACTGTCCTTCTTAGGCTTAGCCCTTGGCAGTTTACTAAAGCTCTCCCAGACTGATTTGCATATATTGCCTCTGTTGACTCCCTGAGCACTACAATGAGGATTTTGATATTTGATTAAACTTGCTTCCTGGGAAAGGCTACTTTTCACCTAAGGAGGCAAGGAATTAGTAAAATTCCAGACTATACTGGACTTTTTCATATTATAAATACAAAACCAACATCTAATGATTTAACTAATTATTTTTTCTCTATGAAAGATTACTTTCAAGCATTCTCTTATATTTTGCTATCATGTCATTTTTTTTTTAATATCTTACATCTTATGCAACTGGTAGGAAAATGTACTTCTGAGTGATTGTATTAACATAAACAAATGTTTAATAAAGAATAAGTATGGGAAGAAATCTTGGTTTTAATCATTAAAGTTGTTATTAAATGTAACTTAATTATTTGTAGGCATATTACTAATGTCAAGTATTATTTAAAAAATCAGTGACCAAAAGCCCCACAAATATTGTTTTAATATGCACACCTATTTTCTTTGATTAGCATGAATTCATATACAAATTGTTTTTCAAGTTTTGTTGTTTTACTCTGCTTCCTAGGTTGGGTAAATATCCCCTTTGCTGTCCTTTTTATCTTATTAATTTGCTTAGTAAACCTTTTATATATAAAATGCTAAAATAAAGTTCAGACTATCCTCAAATTTAATTTATTCTGATGCTCAGAAGCACAGTATTTGTTTGTGTTGTGCTCAACCAAAATGATAATTAAATCTCCGATAAAATGATGTCTGTAGATATTCCTCAAATTGAATACAGGGACAACTTAGATATAGGGACAAGAAAGGAATTCAAGGACATATTATAATTTTACTGACTTTATATCAAATTTTACTGAACTTAAACTGAGCATGCCTTGTGCAAGCAGAGGTCTTAAAAACTTTCTTTGACAGTCCTTTCTATTCATACAACTTATTAAGTGGCGCTGTAATTCTTTGGTTTGTGTATCTCTCTGATTCCAGTAGATTGGGCTGCTGGAAGATAGAGTCAGACGAAAAGAGATTCTTAGGGAAAGCTTATGGAATGAATATTTAAATAAATGAGGAAGACTTTTAATTGGAACTTGTAATCAAACATGTCCCTATGTGTCCCCCAAAGTTATCATTACATATATATGGCCCAAATCATCCTGTAGTTGAGTTTTGTATATTTCCTGCTATCAACTCAAGGAATTGTCATAGAAATAAGTGGTTACTTTTCCAAAAATAAGGAATTTCCACATGTATAAGCAAATGTGTATGTGTGTATAGATAGATACATATGTAAATATATTCTGTATATATAGTATTTTTATATAATTTTGTATATTTTCATATTCTGTGTATTACATATCTATTTATATGCATCTATCTATTATTAAGGGACTATTTTCAATTGAAATAAAGCATAAGGGATAATAGGAAGTTGGAAGAGAGTAAGAGAAATTCTAAAAACCAAAAACTTAAGAATTGTGCAAAACTACCGGATTTCCAGTCTCACGAGAACTTACCAAAAGACAATTTTCCTGCATTAAGTTTCTAGGAATACTTAATATTTCAAATATAAAGACTCACTTGAGCCTCAATATGAACTTAAAATCAGACTTCAATTTATTACCGCCAATTAAATTGAAAGAATCAAAATATAAATGAGTTCAGTGTCTCATATGTCAAAGCCAAAGCCAAAGACATAGCTGCATAGAAAAAGACATTTTGACCGATTAACTCATTTTACTGTGCTTCACATAAATAGGGAAGAACCTGGAAACTGCGGGACCTTGATCAGTTAATATGACTCCATAGTACTGGGTATCAGGCTGTGTCCAGACTAGGTTATTTACATACTTACTTTGTGGAAGTATTCTACAAGGCTTAGTTGAACACACAAAGAGGATAAAGCTTAATCCTTAAACTGCTTGAAACTGCAAAGACAATATAGCATGATATAAATATTTAAGAGAAAATATTTGCAAACCATATACGCTATAAGAGATTACTATCCATAAATACAGAGAACTATTAAAACTCAACAACAACAACAACAAACACAAGCAACCAAATTCAAAAATGGTCAAAGGACTTGAATAGACATTTCTCCAAAGAAGATATGTACAAACAGCTAATAAGTACATGAAAAGATGTTCAGCATCACTAACCATTAGGGAAATGCAAATCAAAACTACAATGAGATATCTCCTCAAACATTAGGATGGTAAGAATATAGAGAAATTGGAACCTTTGTGTACTGTTGATGGAAATGTAAATTGATACAGCTTCTCTAGAACACATTATGTCAGCTCCTCAAAAAAATAAAAATGGGGTTCCGCTTGGTGGCTCAGTCAGTTAAGCATCCAGCTCTTGGTTGTGGCTCAGATCATCATCTCAGGGACATGAGATCAAGCCTTGTGTCAATCTCTACTCTCAGTGCACAGACTGCTTGAGATTCTGTCTTTCCTTCTCCCTTTCTCTGCCCCCCCCATCTCTTTCTCTCTCTCTTCCTTTCTCAAATAAATAAAAAAATAAATCTTTAAAAAATAAAAAAATAGAATTGCCATATGATGCAGCAATCCTGCTTCTGGGTCTTTACCCAAAGAACTGAAAACAGAGTCTCAAAAAGATATCTGTATATCCTTGTTCAGAGCAGCATTATTCAAAAGAGTTAAAACAGGGAAGCAGTCCAATGTCAACCAAAGGATAAATGGATAAACAAAATGTGATAAATACATACAATGGATTGTTATTCAGCCTTTTTAAAAATGGAAAGAAATTCTGACATATGTTACAACATTGATGAAACTTGAGGATATTAAGCTGAGTGAAATAAGCCAGTTGCAAAAAAAAAAAAAAAAAGACATAGTGTAGGAGTCCACATGTATGAGGTTCTTACAGTAGTCAAAATTATAGAGAAAGAAAGCATAATTGTAATTGCCAGGGACTATGGAAAAGAGATGCAAAGATATTTTTTAACAATTACAGAGTTTCAGTTTTACAAGATGAAAACAGTTCTGTATACGGAGGCTGGTGATGGTTGCATAACATTATAAATGTATTTAATACCACTAAACTATACGTTTGAAATGATTAAGATGGTTTATGTTACGTGTATTTTACTGCAATAAAAAATGGCTGTTCCATTTAGCTTAACCCAATAGTAAGTGTTCAATACATTTTAACAATCATTATTAACACACTACCTAGAAAAACTGATTTTTTCAACAAATAACTAGAATATGAACCAATATTTTTACATAAGCTAAGAGGCAAAGATATTAAATATTTTAAGTATTTACTGACATGAGGTATGTATTAGCTATATCAAATAGTAAGAACACATTCAGCAAGAGCAGCATTTCTAAGCTTTACTGTGCACCTGGATCACCGGGGTATTTCTAGAATGCAGATTCTGACCTTGTAGGGGTGGGTAGAGTTTGGGATTCGGCATTTCAAACCAGTTCCCAGGGGACACCCATTCTGCTCTTATAGGGCCACACTGAACATCAGGAACCAGAGGACACAGAGGAAAGAAGAAAGTGACTCTGAACTATTTGGAAAAAGGTGAGCACAACTTGAGGGCAGCCAGACACCCTTTCTTAACCAAATTGGAGGAATAGAAAGGAAAGAGAGAAAGAAGTTAGGCCAGAAAAATCTGGTAGTTCCAGAAGAACTGTCATTTTATTTTATTTATTTTTTTTTTTAAATGTTTTATTTATTTATTTGACAGTGAGAGAAAGAGAGAGAAAGGGAGTGCACAGCAGGGGGAGCAGCAGGCAGAGGAAGAGGGAGAAGCAGAACCCCACCAAGCAGGGAGCCAGACTCTGGGTTTGATCCCAGAGCCCTGTGATCATGACCTGAGTGTAAGGCAAACACTTAAGGACTGAGCCATCCAGGTGCCCTGAGAACTGTCATTTTAATGGCCATGGGCAAACGGAAGAGGACAGATAGCTCATCTTGGGCAGAGTGCATTATGATTAACTGTGTGGGACTTAAGCAAACTCTGGAAGTATAAAACCCAGGTTTTTTGCTGTTTGAGGTTTATTTTTCTAAGGAGGGTGGCTCTTTCAAAGAAAAACAAACTGTACATGTGAGATTTATATATCACATATAAAATTAGAATGAGAAAAACAAATTTACAAAATTTGAAAGCTGTGTATCATGAATATCACAATATAAAAAATAATATAATTCAAAGAGATTAAACTATGTAAATCCTCAACAAAATTTTTAACCCACAGCCTTTCCAGTAGCACAGGACACGTGGAAAAATGTAATGGATAGAGAGTTGAAGTAGACAAATGTCAGCCATTTTAACCTTCTGTGGGCAATGTATCTTACTTTTGCAAATTCTATTGGATATATGGCCATGTTAATACAGAGATAAGTAAAGAGTTTATGCAGATGAGGGTCTGGAAGTTTAAGTTTCATGGCTTAAGGAGATATGTGGTTCAGGTTGGACTACTGTATTTTGTCCTCCCAGCATGTCCCCCAGTACAGGTAAAGATGTGTGCTGGGGGACAACTGGAAAAATCAGACTCTGATGTTTATGGCCATCATGTAAGTGACCAGAAGACAACTCTATAAAATGTGCCGAGAGCATAATTGGAGAAAAACTTCATTGTGGATGGAATATTTAAAAGAGAACAGAGGGAAAGAGCAGATGGACTAAAATGCAAGGTAAAGCAAGTTGGAGAAACTAGGAAAAGAGATGATAAGGTGATGCCCAGCATGGAGTTAAATCACCTTGCTTTTTTTTTTTTTTGTGGGGGGGGCTTTTTTTAAATGTGAATTTTTTCTACTGATTTTATTTTTAAATAATCTCTACACCTAACATGGGGCTTGAGCTCAAATACCCAAGATCAAGAATCACATATTTTTCAACTAAACCAGCCAGATCCCTCTCTACTGACTTATTTAATGATTGAATGAAATAATGGAATTGCCAATGTCAAGGAAATTACTGGCAAAATTACTGGCAAAGCCAGCTTCTCCAATTATCATGAAAGCTATATAGATATATATGTATCTACAACAATATATATATATTGTTCATTCTGTACTTTTTTTACCCCCAAAAGGCAGACTTTATGTTGAATATGGCTTAACATGATGACCTTACATAAGATTTATCAACTATATGTGTGTGTGCCTGTGTATAAAAACAAAATAAAGCAGCACAGGATGGGTAACCTTCTGTGTTTTAGCTCAGTTTCTTGACTACAGTGTCTAGACACACCGGTTGAGGTGAATCATTATGAGTTGTATCATAAATAATTTGTTACCAATAATTGTTTAAGTACCAAAGCTTGGGAATAATTTTGCTTTGAATGTGAGAGGTTATTCCTATTGTGATACTATCATTCACCTGCATTAAAATATAGTGACTTTAATGAAGAAGAAAGAGTTGAATTTAGAAATACCGTGCCTAACTCTTTAAGCATAACTCTGGGTAGATCATATGAGCTAACTGAGCACATGAACATAATTCCTTACATGCTCAATCACACAGAAGCAGAATGCCCCTAACCATTTTCCAGAAACTTAGGGGATTTAGAAACTGAGTTTGGAAAACCAACCAAAAATTTTGGGAGATATTTTTAAAATGAGAACATACCATACAGAGCTTATCAATTTTTAAAAAGCTGTCATATTTCAGTCCTTTACATCTCTGACTTTCTCAAGCTTTCAAAGGGAATCATCTCAAGTACTATTCTGGTCAAACCTGAGGTTGCTAGATAATGTCTCCAAGAGTCATCAGAGTCTAAATGACTTTTTTCAGTCCCACCTCACTTCTGTTAACATTTCCTTAGGGACTTGAGTGTTGATACTGTCAGACTTTTTGGCATGCCTGTCTTGCTACTGATGAATAGGAAAGGGAGGTTATTACACAGTCTACTTAAGAACCAACAAGCAAGAAGAGTGTTTGGGCATGAAAATCATGTTAGGTCTTGTTTTATTTTCAGCTCTCCTTATGGTTCTTTTCCCCCAAAGAACTGATTATTTAATCCACTTCTGAAATGTCTACTCTATGTATACAGTGTTTTGGAAGAATCCCTTCATAGATTTTTAGTTAGAATCTATTATAGGTCCTAAGCTAGCTGTTAAATATTCATGGAGGATAGTTAGCATGTTGGCAACAAGGAGTTTGCAGTCTAATGGGAGAGAAGGTACATACCAGATAATTTTAATGCAGTATGGCAATAGCAATTCTTGTGCTATCTGAAAGATTTGCTGTGAGCATAATGTACCATTCAAACATGGAGATCTCAGTGAGAACTACCCAAAGAGGTAACAGGAACATAACACAACTATTATAGTCAGAGAATGGGAAATGACGAAAAGAGTGGAATAAAGTGTAGTTGGAGAAGTTGATTGTAACAAGAACTTTCAAGACATATCAACCACGTAAAAGACTTTGGAATTTATTCAAAGGTATGAAAATTCATTGAAAAATTTAGGTGGAAGAGTTTAGTGATGTGCTTCACAAACTTGATAATTCAATCCAGTTAGAATAATACTGCATTGGTCCAGAGAAGAAGATGTGGGAAGTTGGTTTAGAGGTAGTAGTCATGGTGTTGGTGATAATTGTATGTGGAAGAAAGAAAACATTGAAAAATTAAGTAAGAATACCAAAGTTATGCCTTAAGTAGCTAAGAGAATAATGGTACTACTTACTGATATGGTGAATAGTTGATAACAAGGAAGAATTCAACATTTTACATAATAAAATATTAGATGACTGTAAGTCATACAAATCAGAAAGATACAGTCAATTATTCATTATTTGAGGTAGTATGCCCTATCATCTTGCCACAAAGACTGAATTAG
Source organism: Lontra canadensis (assembly GCF_010015895.1). NCBI lineage: Eukaryota > Metazoa > Chordata > Mammalia > Carnivora > Mustelidae > Lontra > Lontra canadensis. The sequence continues at coordinate 1,949,102 of NW_022631139.1, forward strand.
TGAATACAGACCTCATTGCCCATAGGGGAAATACAGGGTTATTTTCTTGCCAGACTCTGGTCATATTTTCATCAATGAATCAATTTGTGACCTTAGTTTTATGTGTTTTATGTGTTCCTACTCAAAAGCACATCATAGTTTTTTTGTACTAGAGAGCATTTCAGCACTATTCTTGGGGGGTAATTTTAAACAGTGAAATCACAAACAAAAATCACAAAAATGTCAAAAACATGGCACTAAATATACTGCAAAAGGGAAAATCATTTACACTATAAGAGTTGAAATAAGAAGACTGAGCATTGCTTTGTTTGACCTCAAGTGGGAATGTGTGTCCGTGAATGACCATGAAAGTGCCACAAGTACTGATTATGGGGTTAGAAATAGAGTCTAGTGAGTAGGTTAATTCATAAGCATGAAACCATAAATAATGAATCTTAACTTTATTCAAATCTAGAGCTCAAAAAAGTCTGGGAAGAAGGTTGATCTTTGTCATCCATCAAGAAAATGTTATTTCTAATTCTAGAAATAGAGAAGATTAGAAAAACTAGAAACAGGAAGTCCCAAACCAAAAACTGAGGAACTCTAATATTTAACCTGAGTTAAAAGTCAACATTTAGAGGCAAGTAGAGGAAGGGAAAGTAGAGCCAGCAAAGAGCATTAAGATAGAGAGGGAAGAAAGAGAACATGGCATTGTGGCAGCTTAAAGAAAAGGTTATTGTAAATGGAGAACACAGTCCTGTGTCAAGTGTTGATAATGAGGCTAAACAATGAAGGAAGCAGGTCAACTGTCTAAAAGAGGTTTTGAGGAGTAATGGTGAGTCTTGATAAAGTAAACTATTTCAGTTGGCTCATGGTCTGATCTTTGGGAGGCATGTATTTCCTCAAGGAAATAGCATGCCATTTTTGGCTGGTCCCATTTGAGTCAAGCTCATGGATAGGAAGTTATGGTTGTTTTTTGTTGGTTTATATGATTTGCTAGAGGAAGTCTGTATGTTGTTTGGAAGTGCTCTCATAAAGTATAAATAAAGCAGACAGAGGAGATGATGACAGCTGGGAGCCCCCAAGAAAGTAAGAATTCAGGATCTGTATTCAGAACACAACAGACACTCTGATGTGGGGGAGGGGAGGAGAGCTTCTACAGTAAGAGGAAGGCAGTGAGACCAAGGATGCAGGTTCAAGAGGATAGTAGACTCTGGGTCCTGCATTTCTCCCAAAGTCTCAAAGAATGAAGGAAAAAAAGTCAGTCGGGGTCTGGGGGAATGATAGCAACCCTATCTTTTCCTATCTTTAGGAAGATTATTTTCAACTGGACAAGTCAAGCATACTGGACTGCAAAAGCAAGTTGAATTCCTTCCTTTATGCTTTTTGTCCTGTTCTAGATTCCATTCAACCAACGCCTGCCTCAACTTAGTCCACAGTTATATGAAGATATTAAAAGAGATAAGGCACAGAGGATGGTCAGACACAGGGCTATACACATAGTAGGTACTCAGTAGAAGTTAGGTTCTATTCTTCATTGATTTTATTTTAAAAAATATTTTATTTAGGGGCACCTGGGTGGCTCAGTGGGTTAAGCCTCTGCCTTCAGCTCGGGTCATGATCTCGGGGTCCTGGGATCGAGTCCCACATCAGGCTCTCTGCTCTGCAGGGAGCCTGCTTCTTCCTCTCTCTCTCTGCTTGCCTCTCTGCCGACTTGCGGCCTCTCTCTGTCAAATAAATAAAATTAAAAAAATATATATTTTATTTATTTGACAGAGAGAGGGAGAGAGTACAAGTGGGGTGGGGGTGGCAGGAAGCTGCACACAGAGGGAGAGGAAGAGGGAGAAGCGGGTTCCCCACTGAGCAGGGAGCCCAATGTGCAACTGGATTCCAGGACCTCAAAATCATGGCCTGAGCGGAAAGTGCCCTATTTGTTCCTTTCTAACATAATGTGCCTCTTTCTTCATTGCCTTCCTTATTTTCTAGTTTCCTTCCTTCTTTTTACTTGTCAGCTGTCTTCCAAGGAGTAGAATACTTTTCCCACACACCAGACCTTTTTGAGGCTGGGGTATTAATATTTGCAAAACCCACAAAGGCAACCAACCTGTCTTATGATTTAAAACTATTTTGTAATTCCTGTTTCTGTACTGCAGTTGTTTCTCCAAGCCTCCCCACCACTTCCCTACAAATCAGATAATAACACAAGCTACTATGTCTGTGTCTTCATGCAGTGTGTTCTGTGCACACTCTACAAATACACCTCATTATACCACCCACCACTTTCTCCAGTGTGTTCCACCCCTCAAAATACCTGGTTCATTCTAAAAAAAGGTCTGCTGCATATGTTGATATTTTTTCAGACTTTATTGACCAATTTATGCCTAAAATACTCCTGACAACTAGGAAATAAAGCTCAGTCTTAAGCTGGATTAAAAAAAGCTTCCTAAAACAATTAGTAATTTATTTTAAATGCATTTACATTTTAACTATGTTAGAACATAAAACCTTCTGGGCAAAGGAACTGTGGTAACATTTGCAAGAACATATCAGGATCGAATACTTCTATCAGCTAAGGTATAGACAGAGCCTGAAAAAAGAGTGGAAAGATCCAGAGATAAGGGCTAACACACGTGTCTAGAGTCCTAGTTTTGCCACATATGGGCTGCATGACTTTGGAGGAGACACTGATACTTCGTAAGTTGTTTCCTACCTCGAAATTTGAACTAGAATATGTACTTAGTTAAAGATATTTTTGAGTTTTAGGGAGAAGAAGAACACATTTGAAAGTGCTTTAAAGGAGTGCCTGGGTGGCTCGGTGGTTTGGGCCTCTGCCTTCGGCTCAGGTCATGATCTCGAGGTCCTGCGATCAGGCCCCACATCGGGCTCTCTTCTTGGCAGGGAGCCTGCTTCCTCCTCTTTCTCTGCTTGCCTCTCTGCCTACTTGTGATCTCTGTCTGTCAAATAAATAAATAAATAAAATCTTTAAAAAAAAAAAAAGAAAGTGCTTTGGAATCAGTAATGTTAATCAAATGGAAGTTATTATCAGTCACAATAAAACCTAACTACTCAATTACCAATTTAACAGTTTACTTACTTAATATTTTTTCCAACTGGGATAAATTAGAAATAATGCAGAAAAAATATGAAAATCTTGACTTGAAAACAAGACCCTGCATCTTAGTCTCATCTTGCCATTCTGCTAGCTACAGATATTTGCAAAGTTACCAAGGCTCTCTGAGGTCCAGTTTCTCAACATAAAATGAGGATCATAATATCTATTGGAGAGATACGGTTTGTGGATGAGTTACACTTTATAACTAGCAAAGATGTTCCTAGCAGGGAAACAGGTACATCGAACTCAGTTTTAAAATTGCTACTAGTACTGAGAAGATAACTTTCCCTTCACCTTTCAGCAACTTATGTGAGATACTATGGATGCCTGATGGAAAGTAAATTTTGTCAGAAGATTTACAACAAAGGAGAAAGAGAATTAACATCTGTTTGATGGCTCTCATTTACCAGGCATACAATAATTGCTTTCCATATATTATTTCATCCTTTTATTTTGTAAAAACTCCCATAAAAGAGTGAGTACTCTAATTTGATGTATGAGGAAACAAAGACCTGAAGAGATTCATGACATTATCCAGAGACATTGAATGGATGAGCAAAGATTATAATTCAAGTTTGTTTGGCATTACTAATCCATGCTTTTTTCAAATATGCTTCCCATATTTTCTAGACAATAGAGATATTCTTTATTATCTGCTCTCTATTATCTAAACCAGTCCACCACTGTATGGGAAGATAATTCCACAATTTTAATTGATGTACACAATTCCAGGCATTTTTGTAATAATATTAAATATATTATTTATTAATACACTCAACAAATAATTAATGGATATCTGAATATATTAGTACTTATCGTGGCTGTAAAAACAACAGAAAAGCTAACACTCAGTGGCTTAGATATGAGGGGTTTATTCTTTTCAAGTCAGAGAGAGCCTTGACATGAGCAGTCACCATGTGTGCTGTACCTTTGTCCTGGTGGTCTATTTATCACATATTCAGAGTGTTTCTTTCTTTCTTTTTTTTTTTTTTTCCCCAGAGTGTATTTCTTGATCACCAGCTCATGATTGCAAGATGGGTGTTAGACTTCTGAATTTGCATTCAACACTGAAGAAAGGGTAGAGAGAGGCAAAAGTATCATGATTTGGCTAAAATTAACAGCACAGGAAACAACAGATGTTGGTAAGGTTGCAGAGAAAGGGGAACTGTCTTGCACTGTTGATGGCAATGCAAACCAGTGCAGCCATTCTGGAAAACAGTCTGGTGGCTCCTCAGAAAGTTGAAAATAGAACTACCCTACAGTACGGCAATTGCACTACTAGGTATTTACCCAAAGGACAAAAAAATACTGATTCAAAGAGGTACATGTACCCAGAGGTTTATAGCAGCATTATCAACAATAGCCAAACTATGGAGAGAACCCAAATGTCCATCGACTGATAAATGGATAAAGATGATATAGTATGTATATGCAATGGAATATTACTTGGCCACAAAAAAGAATGAAATATTGTCATTTGCAATTTCTTGGATAGAGTTAAGGTGTATTATGCTAAGTGAAATAAGTCAGTCAGAGAAAAGACAAATACCATACCATCTCACTCATATGTGGAATCTAAGAAACAAAGCAGATGAAAATAGGGGAAGAGAAAAAAAGAGAGAGAGAGGAAAACCATAAGATACTCTGAAGTATAGAGAACAAACTGAGGGTTGATAGAGGGAGGTGGGTGGGAGATGTGCTAATTGGGTGATAGGTATTATTAAGAAGGGAACTTGTGAGGAGCATTGGGTGTTGTATGTAAGTAATGAGTCACCAAATCTTACTCTTGAAATCAATATTCCACTATAGGTTAACCAACTATAATTTAAATAAAAACTTAAGAAAAAAATCTTGAAATACTGTAACAATAGAAAAAGATGTTTTGCATTTAAGAACTCTGCCTTTAAACAAAACAATAGGTAATCTCTTTAATATTGCTACCCAAACTATTAATGTTAACAAAATTTTTAGGGATAATATATATCAATTTTTTAAATATATATTCAATTTTGTAGTATTATATTTTTATGTTTTGCTAATTGCACATCATTTATGATAGATGGGCCACCACAAGTTTAAATCCTTGAAGTACCATTATGTAGCATTCTGAATTGCCAATTTGCAATATTATGTTACAAGGTTTGAATTATTTTTCTATGAGATTTCAAAGATACAGACAGATTTTCCAAAAAACAGACCATCTCTTTAATGTGTTTGCATCTAATAACTGACACTTATGAGATCACATCATTATTGTGTAAGAAAAAAAGAGAGAGAGAGAGAGAGAGAAGTGTGTTTTCATGTTTCATATCTTTTGACCTAACCAACCAGGATCTTGAATATGAACATTCATAATGTTACAAATAGAATTAACTTCTTTGAACTTAGAATAACAACTGCATTTTTGTTTCTTCTTCATTCTGTAAATTCTTTATCCTGTGTTTTTGGTTCATTGGAATTATGCTTTAAAAATACCTAATTCAGGAGAAAGTTAGTGGGGAAAATGAGTAAGGGGTCAAAAGGTACAAATTTCCAGTTATAAGATAAATAAGTCCTAGTGATCTAATATTCAGCATGGTGACTAACCTTAATAACACCATATTGTATATTTTTGAAATTTGGTAATAGAATAGATCTTAAAATTTCTCATGACAAGAAAAAAATTATAAGTATGTGAGGTGATGCACATTAACTGAACTTATTGTGGCAATCATTTCACAATATATGCATATATCAAATTATTAAACATAATGTTACATATTTTAAAAAATAAGAGTAGCTTATAAGAGACATGCTTTAGAATAAGAACAAATAGAAAAAAAACATTATATGCAAACAATGAATCATGGAACACTACATCAAAAACTAATGACATGCTATATGGTGACTAACAATACATAATAAAAATTAATAATTATTTTTTTAAAATGAGCATATTTTTTAGAGCAGTGTTAGTGGTGCCTGGGTAGCTCAGTCTATTAAGCATCAGGCTCTTGATTTCCACTCAGATTGTGATCTTTAGGGATTTATAATCAAGCCCCAATCTGTGTTCCATGTTTAGCATAGTCAGCTTGAGATTCTCTCTTTCTGTCTAAAATAAATAAATAAATACATGCATACATACATAAATAAAATCTAAAATAAAAAAAAAAAAGGGAACAGTGTCAGATTTACAGAAACACAGTGAAGATAGTATGAAAGTTCCCAAATACTCTGGAGATTCCTAGGTTCCACTATTACCAACCTCTTACAGTTGTTGGAATTAATGAACCAATAATAATACCTTATCAATATGTGAATTTCAAAATGAGTTCAGATTCATTTAGTTTTCCCTATCTTTTTTTCTGCTCCATAATCCCATCCAGAATACCACATTATATTTAGTTGCTGCATCTCCCAAGGCTCCTCTTGGCTTTGACAGTGTGTCAGAATTTCCTTGTTTTGAATGACCTTGACAGTATTGGATGTTCTTATCAGGAATTCTGGAGAATGTTCTTCAGTTGAGATTTTGCTGATGTTTCTTTTTCTTATGATTAGATTGGGGCTGTGATCTTTGTGAAGACTATGGAGGTGAAAAGCCATTCTCAACACATCTTACTAAGGGTACATACTGTTAATATGGCTTATCACTGTGGATGCGGACCTTCATTGCCTAGCTGGAGTACTGTCAGTTGTGCATGTTTGTTGGGTATGTTCCACCTCTTTGAGGGCAATAAAGCTACATAAATTATTTGGAATTCTTCTTGATGAGAAATGTGTTTCTTCCTTTCCATTTATTTATTCAGTCATTAACTTGTATCAGTATGTACTCATGGATATATATTTTATACTTTGGGTTAATATTCTGATATAATCATCTAATATTACTTCATTTTTTTAAATTTTTTTTCCATGAAAATCTGGAGAAAAAATTTTAATATGTCATTATTGGTAATAGACACAGATTAAAAAATTGCTAAATACTTAGAAAATGTGAACAACATGATGAACAATTTTGTCTAATTCTCATATGTAGGACTTTGCACCCAAAAATGAGAGAATGTTTTCAAGAGTAGTTAGAATATTTACCAAAATTGTCTATAGAATGGATGATAAGTCTCAAGAAACTGAAATAACTCAGTGTGTTTCCTGACCACAGTGTGAAATTAAGTTAGTATTAAAAAAGGCAGATAACAAGAAAAATTACTATTTTGAATTTATGCAAAATATTTCCCGAAACACAATTGTTTAAAAAATAAATTATCCATTATTTAAGTGTAGGTCATATGTAGTAACTTTATCCCAAAGAGGTAATTCTGTAAAAGGCAGAGGTAGTAACTTTAGAGTGGAAAAACCCAACAAATACTACTTCAACCAGAGTGATCAAAGTCGCTCTCAGTAGTCATAAGTCATGTTGGTAACACATACTCCTGATGTACCATGAAATGTCATTTTACCTCTGTGAACTTCCTCCAAAAACAATGACCTTGCTTTGATTATGAGAAAAACATGAGAATAATTCCAAAAGGGTCATCCTATTTTTTCTGACAGTTTTCTGACATCCTATTTTTTCCTCAAAACTATTGAGGTTAAACAAAACAATGAAGTCTGAGAAACTGTCCAACCCAAGAGAAATCTAAGGAGACATGATGATACATATCATATATCCTGGAAGAGAAAAAAGATCAGGTAAAAACTAAGGAAATCTAAAGAAATATGGAATTAGGTCAATAATTATATATCAATATTAATTAATTGCACCAGAAGTACCACCATAAGGTAGGATGTTAATAATAGGGGACTGCGTATATGTAGGTTGGGATAATATGAGAACTCAGTACTATTGACTAAATTTTTCTGTAAATGAACACCGTTCTAAAACATATATTTTTATAAGGTGGATAGTGGCAAATATTTCAGCTGAATATAAGTTGAGTTAAGTTTTGTTAGAACTAATGGGATAAAGATGAAATTAGGTCAGAGGACATTTCTAGTTTTAAATGCATATGCTGTAAAAATGCTGAAGATTAATGGTACATATCCATCTGAAAACAATAGAAAACAAAATAAATCTTCAAAAGTAGAAGAAAAGAAATGATCAAAGAGAAATAAATAAAATAAGAAACACCAATTCAAAAGATAAATCAACAGTCTCAAAAGCTAGTCTTTTGAAAAGTCTAATAAAAAGTATATGCTAAAAATGATAAGGAAAAAGAGAAGTGACAATTTAGTAATATTAAGAAAATGGAATATCACTATAGATCCTAGAGACTGTAAATAAGAGTGCAAATTTTTAAAACTGCTATTCCAATGAAAGTGGAAATTTGCATGATATAAATTAATTCCTTTAAAAATCACTTAACAAATCTGTTAAAGAAGAAGCAAAAGTTCTGAAGAATGACAAAGGAAACTGAAGGTCAAATAAAATAACAGCAACTCTCAAAAAACTATCAGAATAGTTACAGAAGAATGAACATAAACTTTGCACAAAGATTTTCAGAAATCCCTTGCTAAGAAAAGAGAATATTATCTGTGTATGAAACCTTCTAGAAATATTTGCCTTTCTCAAGATTCCAAGCTCCTTTATTCCTAGTACCTGTAAAAATGATGGGGCATCACCCCTGTGATTGCTTTACGTTACATATCCCAGTTTATTGAAGAAAGAGGAGACCTGTAAGTAAGCCTAATCTCATTATAGTACCTACAAAAAGGAGGTGTATTTTTCAGGCTGGTAGCAGAAGAGGAAGGCAGAAATGGAAGTCAGAGACACAAGAAGTATGAGAACAACTGACACATTGTTGTTTGAAGAAGAGGTCATGTGAGAAAAAGCTGGGATGGGGCTTGGGAGAGGTGGTATTATGAGCTGAAGCAGACCCCTAAGAGGCAGGGAAGAAAGAGGACCTCACCTCTACAACAATCAACAGCCAGAATGAGTTTGGAAGTAGGTTATTCTACCAATGTCAAATCTACAATTGGTTTATACATTAATACCATTCTGATCAACATTTTATTTTTTTAAAAGATTTTATTTATTTATTTGACAGAGGGAGAGATAACAAGTAGTCAGAGAAGCAGGCAGAGAGAGAGAGGCAAGCAGGCTCCCTGCTGACCAGAGAACCCAATGTGGGGCTTGATTCCAGGACCCTGAGATCATGACTTGAGCCGAAAACAGAGGCTTAAACCACTGAGCCACCCAGGCGCCCCTCTGATCAACATTTTAACCATTCTTTGTGTGTGTATGTGTGTGTGTATGAGTACAGATGTGTGTTGAAAATGGACAAGCTATTCTTCTAATTCAGTAAGATGGGATGATTTGCAATTCTAGAAACAAAATTATTACAAAGCTATTCTAAGTAATAGATTATTCTACTGGCAAAAATTCAGACACATAGGGACACCTGGGTTTCTCAGTCAGTTCAGCGTCTGACTTTGGCTCAGGTCATGACCTCAGAGTCTTGGGCTGGATTTGAGTCAGGCTTCTTGCTTAACAGTAATGCTGCTTGTCCTTCTCCTTTTGCCCCTCTCCCCACTTGTGCTTTCTCTTTCTCTCAAATAAATAAATAAAATCTTTTAAAAAAATTCAGACAAATAAATTAAAAAACAAGTATAGAGAATACTAAAAAATACCCACACATATATGACTACTTGATTTACGATAAAGCTGCTATTGCATTGCCATAGGGGGAAAAAAAATTCTTTCCAATAAGTAGTACTAACTCTTTTGGATATCAATATGAAAAAAATATCAATCTCTGTTTCACCCAATCCTCTAAAATAAATTCTAAATGAATTGAAGATTAATATGAAAAGTACAAAAGTAATTTTCTACAAATAACAGGATATTTTATGACTTAGGAAAAGAAAAAAAAAACTTCTTAAAAAGAAAAGGCTTCTTAAACTAATCAAAAAGTACTCATTACTAACCAAAATGCTGCTAAATTATATAATATTAAAATTAATAGGAGGTGTTATCAAAATATACCATTGAGAGAATGAAAAGATAGCCACTGAGTAGATTATATTTTCAGTATCTAACATAGAATAGGTCTTGTATACACAATTTAGAAATAATTTTAAAATGAATAAGGGGACAACTGCTTCAAGGAAAATGTATTTGTATTTGGTCCAATTTGTATTTTGCCCTATTCCTGCTAAATACTGCTAAACCCTGGCTATTCTACACATACACACACACAAGAAGGCTCTGAAGACTGAGAAAATAAAGAAAGCAGAAAAGCAGACTGGCTGGAGACTTCAGGACAGAAGAAGACCAGATTGTAAATTCCCTGGGTTTTCTTTTTATCTCAAATATCTCAGACTTGCCAGAAACTGAATTGGCAAAACATAAAGGGGGGTGGGGTGGGTGGAGACAAAGAAAAGAAAGAAAAAGAAAAAACAAACAAACAAAACAGAAGAAACCTGCTTTCTCTACACAAAGGACTGGAAAATAGGCAGTCTAGGGAAACAGAAAACTTGTAGACCAAGACTGCCCTAATCCAGCTGAAGGCCATAGAAAAAGCTGGGCTGGACTCCTGCAAGCCTCCAAAGGCCTCATGGGGAGGCTTGACTCCTCCCACCCTCCCAAGATTGTAAGAAGCAGCCAACACTCCCAGGCCTGTCCCCTGGGGAGGTGTCAGATAAGACTGATATTTGGAATGAAAAATTCTTCTACTCTCCAGGTCGTCCAGCTAAAGAATTCAATTTACATGTGGCAGATTAACATGAGGAAAAAAATTGTTACATGTACATAGAGGGCCAATAATGACACTGAGGTCTCAAAAAATGACCAACCTGGCAGTTTTATGTTTTTATGTCAAAGAGACAATAAATGTGAGGAATTGATAGGATAAAGAAAACATATGTTTGGGAGCCTTATTTAGTAAAGAATTCTAAGTGGAATTAGGACTGAGGTAGTAGATTAGTAAAAAAGTAACAAGGTTTATTTCTGAAGATTTCTAGGCTTTAAAATTCCTGTCTCTACTGATAAGGAGCTTTCTTTCTTACTTTCTTTCTTTTTTTCTTTCTTTCTTTCTCCTTCTTAGTAGGAGAAAGGTAACTTTCATATGAAAGATTTTATATCCGGCTTTGAGGGAGACAGAGGAAGGTCCAAGTGTCCTTGCACTGGCTCTTCCTCAAATGGCTTCTATTCAAAATAATCAATATGTCAGAATGGTACATTTTGGGCAGCCTCTATGGTCAAAGTGGTACATTTTGGCCCCTATACCAACTATGGAGATGGGAGTTTCTTCCTCACTAGGGGGTAATGAATGTCCCAACATCCACTCAGCCTCACCCAAGGTGTCAGTGAAACCACGTTGGGAGAACAGACCTCTATCCCTAGGTGGTTGTAATAAGGTGACTCCTCCCTCTCTTCCTAGGTAATGACACAGGAGGCCTAGAGGGGAGTCAAGAATTTCCCTATTTCCAGGGGAATTAATCCACGTTCTTCCCTTAACCAAAATGGTGTCAGTGGAGACCATGTCTCGTCTATAGGGGTATCATGAGAGGCCTGGCAGGGCTGGAACTCCCAATCCTGCTGAGCACTTAGCAGAGGCCAAATGGGAAGCCTGGAATTCTAAACTACACTCACACATGCATGGAATCAAGACATCATCTCCCCTTCCCCATCATCTGCAGGAACACTATCAGAGGAAGTCAGCTACACAGAAGGTTTAAATAGATCCAATGTCCATGTTCCAGTAGAAAATTATCCATTATACCAAAAAAGAGGGAGATCTCAAACTGAACGAGAATAGACAACAAATGCTAATAGTCAGAGGACAGAAATGTCAGAATTTCAGGCAAAGATTTTAAAGCAGCAATTTAAAAAAAAAATGTTTCAATGAGCAACTGCACACCTTTAAAACAAATGAAAAATAAAATAAAAAAAATCTCAGCAAAGCAAGAGGAGACATTAAAGAGACCCAAATGAAAATCTTAGAAGAGATAAATGTAATAAACAAATAAAATGCCCACTGGTTGGGCTCAACAGCAGAATAGAAAGGATAAAGGAAAGTTTCTGTGAATTTGAGGATAGAAAAATAACTATGATCTATGTGAAAAACCCAGAGAAAAATAGATTGAAGAAAAATAAAAAAAAGAAGTGAAGAGAGCTTTGTGCCTTGTATAAGTGTAACAAAAGATCTAATATTCATGTCACTGAAATCTCTGAAGGTGAGGATAAAGTGAGTAAGATTGAAAAAGTCCTCAAAGGAAAACAAAATGGCTGAAAATTTCCAACTTCCCCCAAATTTAGCAGTGGACATAAACTTACAGATTCAAGAAACCATGTGGAAAAACAAAACAAAACAAAACAAAAACATGTGAACTCCAATCACCGGGAATTTAAAGATACCACACCAAGACACATCATAACCAAGTTTCTGAAGATAATGAGAAAACAAAACAAAACAACCTTAAAAACAGTGAGAGAGAAAAGATATCTTTACTTCCATTCAAATTACAGTGATTTTTTTTTTTAATCAGAAACCATGGAGACCAGAAGAAATCGGCAAAGGATTTTTCAAACACTGAAAGAAAAGAACTGTCATTTATAATTCTTTACCCAAGTGAAAATAACCTTCAAGAATGACACTAATGACACCAAACACTCTCAGGTAAAAGAAAACCAAGGCAATTTGTAGACAGCAAATGTACTCTAAAATAATGGTTAAAGGAAATTCCATAAACAGAAAGAAAATGATAAAAGGAGCAAATGTGGGTTGCCTGGGTGGCTTAGTCAGTTAAGCATTTCCCTCCAGCTCAAGTTATAATCTCAGGGTCCTGGGATTGTGTCCTCAATCAGGCTCCCTGCTCAGTGGGGAGTCTGGTTCTCCCTCTGCCTTTGTGATCTCTCTTACTCTCTCTCTCTCCCAGTCTTTCTATCTCTCAAATAAATAAATATTTTTTTAAAAGCAGGAAATGTGGAATATTAGGAAGAAAAAAACAAAAAGTTAGTGAAATCTCTGTCCACTTTATAGTATCTTAAATCATAATTTGACTATTCAAACACTAGTATTGTAACAACACAACATCCACAAGATAATTTGTTGGTCTACATCTACATTTTCTTCATCCTGTAAGCTATATGTGAAAAGTCATTGTGAGGTTAGAATTCAGTGAAAATATCCAAATCCAATAGAATTAGGCCATGCTTTGCATCTTATACCAGTATAAGTGTTCTTGACAAATCATTAGTTTGAGAAGGGATCTAGGTCATTTCTTGGTAACAGCACACTAGTTTTTCTCCCCTTCTCTCTCTCTCTCTTCACACACACACACACACACACACACACACACACACAATTTGAATAGAGGATTTTGAGATTATTTATTCTTGTATTTTAATGTGTAATTTTATTCCTTGAAAGTAAGAGCATCTGAGTGCGCTTGGTCATTTCAGCACGTATCACAGAAGGTGTTTTTAGAGATTAAATATGTAAGCTACTCATGTCAAAGAGAATTTGAGTTGGAGATGATGACTTTCATGGCAAATCTAAGTAAAAAGAATACTTATCACTTGGGGACCTTAAATTATATTTTAATAGTTTAGGCTGAGGAGAAGAAAAAGCAAAAAGGTCAAGGAACTAAGAGCATTTGTTAAATCAATTGAATGCGCACACAGTGACCTGCTTCTCTCAAGGGTATAATGTGCAGAAGGTTTGAACAGATGCTCTTGAGCACAGCACAATTATTTTAAAACACAGATAAACAGTTAAAAGGAAAAAGCAAATGTATGTCAATATTGCAGCAATATATTTGACTGACATTTCCTGTTCTTTTCCTAGAAAAAGTTGTGAGTCAATAAAGTATAATAAAGCAATACAGCACATGCTTAATATATGAGTTAAAAATCAAGCATTTATGAGCTTTATGGTCTCTGTGAAAAGATTGTACATGGAGATGGTGCTAAAAAATACAAGAAATAATTTATAGGAACTAAGGTAAAATATGAGAGTTCATTTTTAAAAGTCTCCTTGTTTGGAAGTGTGCTCACTTGTTTGACAGCTCAGTTCCCAAGTGTTCCTTGTGATTTTTGTCTCTGTCTGTCACACAAACACACAACACAAACACAAAATAAATATACATTCACATTCAAGATAATCTCCCCATGAAAGTTTAATGATTGCATTTTTTAAAATTTATCTGAATGTGCCCAATTTTTGTAGAACACTTTTAGGTTTGTTTCCACTAGAGAAATACCTGTGCAAGCATCTGGTGGAGGAGCCACCATTTGGTAGGGAATGGACAAAACATCATGAACAAATGGACTAACACTGTTAACTTCCTTTGCACATTCTGGTGACAGCAACATCTCCTAATACTGTTAACTTCCTTTGCACATTCTGGTGACAGCAACATCTCCTAATATTTTTTATATGTCCCAAGACTGGTTTGAGGAAAAAGATGGAAAAAAGGGGGGGGGGGCTCAATCATGGAAAATCATGTAGAGAGGGGAAAAGAGGAAGTAAAAAATATACCCAGGTAGTATTCCAGTGGGAACTACAAACCAGGCTGAGAAAGCACATGGATAAAACCAAAGGTAGGCTGAAACACAGAAAGTTTCCCTAATGGCTCAGGTTTGACTGACTACCTAAGCAGCCCTGAAGAAGCATTTCAGATGTGAGTGTCAAGAGGAAGGCAACATAATTTGCTATGTTTGGGGTGTGACATTTTAGTAGTATTTTGGTATATAAAATAGTATTCAGGAGCGCCTGGGTGGCTCAGTAGGTTAAGCGTCTGCCCTAGGCTCAGGTCATGATCTCCAGGTCAGCAGGGATCTGCTTCTCTCTCTCTTCTCCCTTTACTCCTCCCCCCTGCTCAGTCTCTCTCTCTCTCTTTCAAATAAATAAACAAAATCTTAAAAGAAAAAAGTATTCAATATGAAGAAAATTTTGATTTTGGTATTCTGAAGATGTTTCTACTTAAATTTCTTAGCATTAACTCTCTGTTTCTAATACGCTGTCCATCGATTCACTTAGATTTCCTAGTAGGCAGTTTTGACATCTGGAAATAGGACACCTCTAACTTTTAATTTTCAGTAAGTATATCCCATGATTATTTTTTTTTACTTCCTTGTGTGTTGTCCTTAGGACTTACCAAAAATGTTGAATCAAGAAAGTAATAGCAGACAGCAACATCTTCCCTTAATAAGAATGTTTTTTTTTTTTTAATATTTTACCACCAAGAATGTTCTCTTCTGTTGGACACTCCTTAACAGGTTCAGAAAAGTTCCTTTTATTCATTACTTGCTATGAATGTTGAGATTTGCTGCTTAGTATGGAATCATGTATTACACTTCTATATGGCTTAAGTACTAATTTTGTCATATTCGGGTAGTAATATTTTCCCATAATTTATTAATATAGAAGTTTTCATTTTTTTTTCCTCTAACATTAAAATAGTCCTGTGATTCTGAGAAAGCTAGAACTGGCTTTCTGGGGACTTCTTTCACTATGCTCAATTTGCCAAGGTTTTCTTAGGAAATTTTGCCTTTTTATTCACAATCATCTTAGTCCAGAGTTTTCTTCTATTTTCTTTTTCTATATTGGGAATTGGTACTATGTTAGCCTTATAAATGACTTAATTAGCTGCACCTTCATCTCTAGCCTCTGAAACAAGATATGTAACATGCATCTTATCTGTTTCTTAATGCCAAAGTGAAACATGTTAAGTAAAATGTACTGGGCAAGCTGGTATGCACTCTTGTGCTTCTGTGTGTATAAAATAGAAGTACAAAACTTTCACTGAAATTTATTTTATCTGCCTGACCTGATTTTATATTTCCTCAGGGAAAAAAAAGTGTTGTGAATTGTCTAATTTGTTTATTTTTTGGAAAGTCAATTGTTACCATAACATTTTTTAAAATGATAGCTTAAATATCATCCATTTTTCATAATTTAAGAAATTATTTATATTTTAATCTATCACTCCTATTTATTTGTAACATTTTAATTGTATCTTCTGTTTTTGTCTTTTTCTGAATTTCTAAAATGTATGATCATGTCATACTTATCAAATCTACCATTTTCCTAATCTTTGCTTTTTTTCTTTAAGAAAGAATTCTAAGAATTGTTTTGCTTACCCTTTAGTTGCTTTTATTATTTAAAAATAATTTAATAAAGCTTCTTGGATTGAAGCTTAGTTCACTTTTTTCCAGTGTCTCGTGATTTTTATTGAAAATATTTTAGGCTATCACTTTTCTCTGGTATGTTTAGCTGCATATGGAAGTTTTGTATTTAGTATTTTTCATTGTTAATTGTTTCTAAATGGTTAGTACTGTCCATCCACATTTTTTCCTTTAAACTAAGAGTTCTTTAGGAGGATATTAGATAATTTTATTTTAGGTCTTTTTCTTTTACATTTGTTTTTCTTTTTCTTTCTTTTTTTTTGCTGTTTATTTCTAATCTTGATGCATTTGATTTGCAGTTGTGGATTTGCATTTTTTTTTAATTTGCAGATATTTCAACAAATTTGTTACTGATGTGTTTCTGTGTGTGAATGTTCCATCTATGTTTGAAATGTTAGATACTTTCTATTGAAGGATGCAAATATTTACTGTGATTAAGCTTATTTGCAGTGTTAGTAGAATCATTTTTATCCTTTTGGCTATGACTCTTCTCAATGCCCATTTTTTATCTAATAAGTTAATTAATGTAGGGTTATTTGGATTTATATAAAAGAAAATCAATTAATCAATCAAAGAATTTGTAAGAACCCTTTTCCCCCAAATTGTTAGATTTATTTAAAGATAACAGATTATTTTCTAATGTTTATTATTCTTCCTTCTTGTCTGAGTCCCAGATAGTCAACAAGAAAAGAACAATTTTTGATACTTTCTGTCTTTGGTCATGGAAAAGATTGGGGGATGTCAACTCCAGGACAATTTCTTGGTTGGTTATAGTCCAATGGTTAATAACATTATATGGGTACAAGGTTGTATTACAAACCACAGTTTCTGAAACAAAAAAAAAAAAATATTTCTTTAAGACTAGTCAAGGTCCTGTAATTCAAGCTAGTACTGTAATTCAAGTTAAACAGAAAGTGGCATATACACTTCTTGCCTTCTAGAAATTAATTTATTTCTAAAATTTAATGTTCCTTCTCAAAAATGAACTTTAAAATGTTTAAAAATAGAATGTAAACTGAACAAGAAAAACTGGATCGAGAACTGATTTCCATGGGGCTGTTGAACTTCATTTTTTTCTTTTACTTTCCTTTGTTTTTCTTTACAAAAAGAAGAGAAAGTTTACTTTGTGGTCTGTAAGTTGTATAAGGAAAACCCTTTTTTTCTCCACTATTTTATCCCTAGCAATGAGCCTGTTATACAGTTTTTTAAATGTTTTAGAAATAAAGGGTGAGTGAACAAAAATGGTTGGGTTAAATCATCTGCCAAAGAGGCAAGGAAACGGATTAACTCCTTTTTTCTAGTGGTTCCTAGACCTCTCTAGCTATGATGGGATTGTAATGTTCACAATCCCACTAATGTATTATAGAGTATTATCAGGGGACCGAAAAAATAAATAAATAAGTAAAAGCCCTTAGATACATACTTTCAAGAACCAACCTATAAATAACTCTATATCCTTTCTTACCTGGAACAAACCCCTTGTTTTCACTTTTAACCACCTCATAAGGCTGTTTGCAGGTTAGCTACTTAGTGAGGTGACATGAAAACTAATAACTGTTTTCCTACCCAATCAATTGATTGATACCATTTTTCTTCTCAACATTTTGCCTGGCTTGCTTTCCCTTTGGCTAAGAAAGGTCTCCCTGGGTTTCATAATATCTTACCATTTCAACCCACCATTTGCTGCTCCATGGGTTTTCATCACTTGAATGAATGCTTAGCTGCCGCAGCAAGTTACTAAAATCTTGGGACCAGCATAAAACAATTTATGAGAGTTTATAGATACTATAGGTCATACTATATCTCCCAGAGTAAGAAATTATAGTTGTATGTAATTGAGATACTTCTTTTTAACCGTCTAAAGTAAAGATGGAACCTCAGATAACTAGAGCAGGTTTCCAAGACTTGGTAAATTAGCATTGTAGATTTCAGGAGCTAAATGGGGAAAAAAAAAAAAAAGACGGCATTTAAATAGACAACCTTATATTTTGAGTATTATACATTGTTGCCAGGTATTATAATTGCCTTTTTGCAAATCCAAGTTCCCTGAACAAAGGAGATTAGAGGTTGCAGACACACTGGAAGTTTCACCACATGAAATGAGTCAAAATGAGAAAGCAGTAGAGTTTATCTTTGGCACGGTCAAGCTCTCTTACTCTGTGATGGTTTTTCTTCTGGGGCTCGGTATTTTTTTGTAACCTATAGATATATAAGCATGCATTTATTATGTTAATAATAATAAGTGTTGCTTATTGGTTGCATAAGATTTATTTACAAGGACTCTGAAAGGTAGGCACTATTTTGTCAATTTTTAACTCACAGGGTAAGAGGCACAAAGCATCAAGTGGGGTGGCCCTCAGCTACACAACTATTACTGTAGCCTGTGTGCCCTCTCTGGCGATTACTCTCTCAAAGGGAATAGTTTCTTATATTTGAGTGTGAAACCAAATCTTCATCTACATGTTGAAATAATTTTAGTCTTGATTGTTAGGTAGGATATTCCCTGTACTCCTAAACACACAAGAACATTTAGTCCCCTATCCTTCTGCTGCCCAGATATGGCAACCCAGTTCTCTTGTGTGCATTTCCTTAGTGGTGCCTTGAGTGTGTGCTAAAGCTGAAGGGGGTTCTCAGGTCAGGGCTGTTTGCATCTGTGCAGACAAAGCTTGGAAGAGCCACTACAGGCATGAGTGTTTCAACAAATATTTAAAAAATAATGGATAGTACCATATTTTAAGACTTTAAATACTTCTTTCCTTGTTCTTTCCTTTTATTTTCTTTCCTTTCATTTTTATTTTTTATTTTTAAGAAAACTCTATACCCAATGTGGGGCTCAAACTCAAAACCCAGAGATCAAGGGTCTCATGATCCATGGATTAAAGCAAGGGCCCCTCCTTTCCATTTTTAAACAAGGATTTGGAGTAAGACAGCTACAGTTAGAGAAGAATTAGTTAAATTTAGCATGAGATTAGAATTACAGAGTCAGGGCCTCTGTCCTCAGAGAGATGCTCAAGATGGGACATCAAAATGCATTGCAGCTTCCCATCAATGAAAACAGAGGAAAATTGATCAATTTTCAAGCATTCAGGGGTCCTAAAATAATATAAAGCACAGTGTCCCTAGGACGAAGACTTGAGAAAATTCTCAACACACACATGGTATATTGGATATTTTTTAATAATTATCACAACTTTCATGAAGTAATAAATTGAAGTTTATATTTTTGATATGACTATTTTATAACTTATATTAATGCAATATAGTGATTAAGACCATAGTTCAATGAATGTTTATTTTCTTTCTTTTTTCTTTTTTTCTCCACTTGACAGAGATACAGAGACAGACAAAAAGAGAGAGAGAGAGAAAGAGAGAGAGGGAGGGAGTACAAGCGGAGGGAGGGACTCCTTACTGAGTGAGAAGCCCTATTATGGGACTGTATCCAAGGACCCTGGGGTGGTGACCTAGCTGAAGGCAGATGTTCAACCAACTGAGCCGCCCAGGTGTCCCATCTTTCCTGACTTTTATTTATTATTTCTAACTTAAAAAAAAATAAGGTAATTTTCAATGATTAAATACAGTCTGGTGCCTAGAAAATGTGTTTTATTTGCTTTTACATTTTTGTAGGTATTTGATATGAATTGTTAGAAGTAGCTATGAATTATAACTAAAATCATTTACCAAATTAAGAATAACCCCTCGCACAATGTGCAATAAGCAGTTGAAATCAAATGTGTATGCAATTAAACTGCATTGTTACATTCTGGTAACTCTTTTTTTTTTTTTTTATTCTGATGACTTATTTTTTATTAAGGTTTATTTATTTATTTTAGAGACAGAGAAAGAGAAAACAGGGGGAAGGGGAAGAGGGAGAAAGAGAGAATGTCAAGCAGAATCCACACTAAGCTCGGAGCCCCATAGGGCTCGATTTCATGACTCTGAGATCATGACATGAGCCAAAATCAAGAGTTGGATGCTTAACCAACTAAACCACCCAGGCACCCCTCATTCTAATAACTTTTTGATATGAAAGAAGACTCAGAAGTTAAATAATATAATTAATTAGAGTAATTTTTAATCTAGCATTCATCACAAAGCTTAGATATCATTATATGCATTCCCACTCAATATACTCTAGAGCAGTATCATCCAATAAAAATAAAATGCAAGCCACATATTCAATTTAAGATGTTCTTATAGTCATATAAAAAATAAACTGAGACAGACTAAACTCATGGTATTATTTTTATTCTACTCAAAATATCAAAAAAATTGTTATGTCAATATGAATTCAATATAAAAACAGTAACTTTACCATATATATATATATATATATATATATATAACTTTATATATGTATATATTTACATATGTATGTATATAAAGTCTTCAGTATGTGTTATGTAATTTAATTTAACAGTAATTTTTACATCTCAGTTTGGATGAGCCACATCTCAGATGCTCCACAACCACATGTGATAGGTGACTACCATATTGGACAGCACAACTCTTGGGGATAAACATCACTCCTCTTCAAGATGACTCACAGGAATTCTCTCTCTTGCTAACACACAAGTAAAGAAGGGTCCTTTTTCTGAATAATTTTTCCCAGTCCAATGCAGATCCTAATACGTGGTCTTATGTGCATACATAGCACATCAAGATTGACAACAACCTGAACTGGTGTTTGGACCAGTTCATTACCTCCACTGTGTTCAGCAAGGTGGGGTGTAGATGTTGTGGCTGCACCTAGGTTTTCAAAATCTTTCTACATGGAGCCTCTCAGTCCTAGCTTTGGTCTTCTAATTGATCAGTAAGGAGCAGTTTTGGTCTGATGCAGACCACTCTGAGTAGAACAGCTCCACCAGAATCCCAGCAGTTGAGAGGTTATAAAAAGAAACACATTTTTATAGCAGAAAGATATTCATTAAGTAAATGTACTAATCATAAAAACAGTCCCATTCAATCTCACATAATCCACATCTCTCCTGTCTACCACATCGGTTAATTTGTCAGAATGTAGTATTTATGAAAACCATGTAACACAATGTAGATTCAGAGGAAACTATATCAAAGTTCAAGTAAAAAATTCACAGAGAAGCTGAAGCATGCAACATTTAAGAAATTAAAATAAATATAAATAAATATATAAATATATACTTATATACATGTATAAATATAAAAATAAACAGAGAAGACTCAAAGGACAATTATTTAACTATCAAGGAATTAATAGATATTTATGGAAATTTGAAAAATCCAAAAAGTGTTCATACTTTTCTGGTTGTGTATTAAACTAAAGTTGCAGTAACATGTTCTTTTCTTATAATATTTGACCAGAAAACTCTATACCAATGGGTACCTGGGTGTCTCAGTCAGTTAAGCATCAGACTCTTGATATAAGCCCAAGTCATAACCTCAGGGTTGTGAGACCAAGCCCTGCATAGGGCTCCTTACTCAGTGAGGAAGCTGTTTGAAATTCTCTCTCTCTCTCTCTCTGCCCCTCACCCATGTGCATGCACATGTGCTCACTCCCTCTCTCAAATAAATAAAAAACAAAACCAAAACAAAAAACTTTATACCAAGATAGTAACATTTGGCATCCTTCGTTTATTCTAGTAATTTCACAGAAGTGATTACAATTGATTTGATTAAATATTTTTAAAAACTAATAATTTCTTACTTTTATAATTTTAGTCCTTTTATAACAAAGGTAGACTTATAAAATATTGCCTGCAAGCAATAAAAGCTATAATCACCCAAATCATTTTCTTCTCTTTCTTCTCTCCTATTTGAAATTCTTGTATTAAAGAAGAAGCTGTTTTCCTTTTTAACACCCAGGAAAGTTGATGCTTACACATGGGCACTTTAAAAATGGTTTATAATGTATGAGCATTTGCTCTCCTCTATTCAGAATATCAACAGGGAAAGTGTGATCGAATATTAAGTGTTGCCCACATCATTACTGTTAAAATGAATAAGATAAATATTTTAACATAATGGTGTACTTTATCATAAAAACATATTGAGGTTATTTGGGGAATTCATAATGTTTCATTTAATCAAAACAAAAAGTAAGGGGCATGAAATATACAGAGAATGGGTTTGCTGATGTGGGAGCTATTTTCCTTGCTGTGATCTTCAGTGGATTTCTATTAACTCAGACCCTATGCAGTTTGCAAATTAAGATTATTTAGACATGATATATTTCATTCCAGATTAGTAAAAATTTGGGAGTAATGTATTTATTTATGAGGTGTAAAACTATTGCTCTTAAGAAAGGGGAATGTGGAATAATCAAAACAAGTCTCAAAAAAAAAAAATTCTATGCTGTAATTCTGAATTCAGGAGGTAATGTTGGCTAGACAGGGACCAAGGCCTCCAGGGTAGACACCAGGGCTGGTCTCAGCCCTTCCTACTCCCCAGCCTGTGTCCTCTGGCCATCACTGGAATCCTGTGCTTTCACAATCTCACCTTTAATGAAAAAGGGTAAAACAGATGGTTATTAACTTTCCTGCCAGCTTTAAGTGTTTGTGAATCTAATTTATATGAGTTATATGTGCCTGGCATATATTACCATGTCATTGAGAGAATTGAGCATTCATTCTTATTTAATAAATTAGGGTTTACGCAGCATATCCTTTATATTCTAAGGCATTTGTTTGTTTGCTTTTTCCTATTTTCTCATTTTTCTCCTTCATAATTCCAGAAATCAGCCAGCAGGTAGACATTAGTCTCAGATTATAATTTTGTCCATCTCACTACTTTGATTTTCCATAGGCTTGTTCAGTAAAATCAAAGACCATATTTTATTTTATATTAAATATTTTAAGTGATTTTTATGCATAAATATTAAATAGATTTAACACAACATTATATTTAAACTCAATACAATATTTAAATATGTTTTCAAATGTATTTACATGTAAACACTTTTCTTGGATTTTTTTTTTTTTAACTATCTGGTCTTTTAAGCCTGGTTGAATCACCCACATAAGACTTTCTAGTGTGCTCCTAAATTGTAGAAAACACAATTTTTTAGCTTTTATTTTTTAAAATATTTTATTTATTTATTTGAGAGAAAGAGAGCAGGAGAAGAGAGAAGGAGCAGAGGGAGAGGGAGAAGCAGACTCCCTTCAGAGCAGGGATCCTGACGCCATGTTCTATCCCAGGACCCCAAGATCATGGACCCAAGGTGAAGGCAGACGCTTAACCAACTGAGCTACTCAGGTGCCCCAATTTTTTTAGCTTTTAAAATTTCCTTCATATGATCCACTGAGATCTGGAAGAAAGAATTTGAGTTTCTCTCTCATTTTATATTTCTAATTTTCTTTCCCTTTTCACATTTTTTCTCCATATGTTTTATAAAGTATACTATCTTTTTATACAACTTGACATATTTATTATTTAAAAATACGTTTTGAAGATATATTTAAAGTGTGTTTACCAATAAAGGATACATGTTAAAAAACTGTTGGGAGGATACGTCTCAAGCCCATGCTATGTAGTAGAAATATAAGCAACATGTATAATTTTAAATTTCCTAGAAGTCACATTAAAAGAAAAAAGTAAACCATATATCCAACATATCAAAAATATTGTCATTTTAACATATAAAAACATAAATATGTTAATGATAGATTTTGCATTCTTTTTTATACTTTTTACTCTATTTTGGAAATCCCATGTGTATTTTACACTTAGGACACATCTCTATTTGGACTTGTCACATTCCAAGTACTCATTAGCTACATGTGTCAAGTGGGTATCATCCCACACAACTCAGTTTTCATAACAACACAAGGAAGTTCTTCCTCCAGTTGGTTTGTTCTTAATGCTCCCTTTTGCTATTTTTTTGTTTTGTTTTTTTTTTTTCCTATCCCTAGAATGTCACATGGTAGTCCTATTCCCATATCTGGCTCTGTACCTTTGATTTGTGCTGCACATAAAATATTTAGCTTTTTTTTTTTTAGTTGTGGATATTATTTTAATTTTATTTTATTATGTTCCATTAGCTGCTGTATAATATCATTAGTTTTTTTTTTTTAATCTGCTTCCTAATTTTTAAAAGATCTGATTTATTTATTTGAGAGAGAGAGAGAACATGAAAGGGGAGAAGGTCAGAGGGAGAAGCAGATTCCCCATGGAGCTGGGAGCCAAATGTAGGACTCCATTCTGGGACTCCAGGATCAGGATGTGAGCCAAAGGCAGTTGCTTAACCAACTGAGCCACCCAGGCGCCCTACATCATTAGTTTCTGATGTGGTGTTCAGTGATTCATTAGTTGCATATAACCCAGTGCTCAACACAACACATGTCCTCCTTAATGCCCATTACCAGGTTACCCTATTCCCTCATCCCCCTCCCTTCTGAAACCCTCAGTTTGTTTCCCAGAGGCCAGGGTATCTCATGTTTTATCTCCCTCTTGGATTTCTTCCCATTCAGTTTTCCCTCCTTCCCTGTGGTCCTCCATGTTATTCCTTATGTTCCACACACGAGTGAAACCATATGATAATTGTCTTTCTCTGCTTGACTTACTTCACTTAGCATAGTCCCTCCTGTTCTGTGCTCCTCCCATGCCCTTGCTGTGCTGCCCATTGGGATTTTGAGGACTGTCCCCAGTTACCTCCAGGAAACACCTTAGCTGTGGGTTCCTGTGACAGGAATCATTTCTGAATACTGGTATTCTTGCTCAATCAGCAAACCCAGCTGATGCAACACTTTCCCTAACTCCTTAGTTCTCAAACTATGCTTCTCCAGGTAGGATTAAGGTTTTCCTTTACTTGAATACAATAATAATGGGGGTTTCTAATTCACAGAAAATAAATAAAAATCCAATAGAAAGAATTACTTTTCCCTATGTGCCTTTAAAATGTTTGCCCTAATAACATTTCTAAAAATTTTGTTTCCTGCTAATAGTTCTTGCCAGTGAGTTCTCACAGATGGTGAAATAAATTTAATATAGAGGAAAATATTGTTGATAGCAAACACTAAAAAGCATCTTTTGGAAATATTATTTGCAATTTCTTTATGGTAGTGTATTTTGGCCTTTGCCAACCCATGTTGGTTTATTAGCATATAAGCCCCAGACTATAGGACTTTTTTTCTTTCCTTTTTTTCTGTAGTACCCCCAAGGTCTCCTGGAGTGTATGACATACATTTGGAGAGTAATTTAATATTTATTAGCCAAATGAATTTTTAAAAGTCATCTTTTCTGGTCACAAAATAATTCCTATAAATGAAATACTTCATGGTGCAGTCTACAACTAGTGCAATGACTAAGGGTACTTTATAACTGAACCAGTATGAGCATCAGTTGTGAAAAGTCCCTCTGGATTTTATAGAGAGCTCTAGAAGCGCCACATCACTTGAGGAAATTCAGTATTGTTCACCTTGAGGATGACTGTACACCAGCATTTAGTGTCTATCTTGCTTTCAAGCTGGAGAACCACCTCTGCCCAAAGGGTCTGTATTCTTCCACGATCCATTCTCATTCACATGGCTTCACATCTCTTAGGAGCAAAATCAGAAAGAGAAACAAAACATGGGAGTCAATCTCCTGATCTAAGTTAAAAGTTTAAAGTATGATGTTCTTTGTTCGGTCCACACTTTCTCCAATACATCCATGATAATTATCTTTATTGTTGCATTTTTTGCCAACTTAAAAAATTCTACTTTCACTGTTGTTTTCATCTTCTAGTCAGTGTAATATTTTTGTTTTATTTTGCTATATTTCTCTCCCTTATAGTAGTTATATTCTATTCCACTTTCATATTAGCAAAGTTAGTATGTATAACAGAGCTTTCTGTTTAGTTAGATAGAAACATTGCACATTTGACAAATTGTGATTATTGCCATTATTATTTGTTATTATTAGTTATTTAATTGGTCTGTTGAAACAGTCTTTTTTCCTTGCCTCTTTGCCATCTTATATTCTTTTTCCATTCTGTTTATATTAACTTTATATTCCTGACACAAAATAGCTTTCTTATGTGAAAGGAATGCTATTTGGAGTTGGAGGAAGGAAACCAGATCCCAAACTTACAGAAAATAAAACATTCTAAGACTGCATTTCACAATCACACTTGAATAGCTTCCAAATAATTGAAGTCAATTATTTCTGGTCAGTGCTTGAGGTCAGTGAGCCAGGTGGGAGTTGGGAGATATGGTCGGTAAACATGGGTGGTTTATGGGCCTTTTAAGCTAGTGAAATACAAAGGCAGAATGTTTTACACATTATTGTTTGCTGGAGAATTGAAGTATCATGTGGGGATTTAGTGAATTAGTGAAATGCATAGTTGGTCTAAATATTTTTTTGTAAAATAGTAAGAATACCTTTAAAGTCTTTTCCAGCTCTCATCTTTGGTTTATTTCTTTCTGTGATCTCACCGTTATACTCAAAATATCTGGAAAGGCAAGTTGATAATCATCTGTTGCTGACCAAGAAAAGAGGCTGCAAAGCATGGGGCGCCTGGGTGGCTCAGTGGGTTAAGCCTCTGTCTTTGGCTTAGGTCATGATCTCAGGGTCCTGGGATCAAGCCTTGCATTGGGCTCTCTGCTCAGTGGGGAGCCTGCTTCCCCCTCCTTCTCCGCCTGCCTCTCTACCTACTTCTGATCTCTCTCTCTGTCAAATAAATAAATAAAATCTTTAAAAAAAAGAGGCTGCAAAACAAAAACAATTAATAAACGAAAAAACAGCAAAGCAACAACAAAAAATATTTATTTAGAGTCTTTGGGACTGTAACTGGGATACACAGAATCCATAGAGTTCCAAAGTATGTTCAGAATTGTGAGTAGGGACTGGACGTGTATAAAGGCAAAAACTACAAGGTTACATAATTTGTTCAGGGCTGACAATTAAACAATCAAATACATGATTGACTTTTAGCTAACAAATGTTATATCATTTCTGTTTCACCAAAGTAGAAGGATTTTTTCAAGGGGTTTGTTGCAATTGACAAGTTGCAATTGACAGAAGTCAGGAGTCTCATGGTGTTCCCAGAATTGAAACAGGAGACAGTCACAGGCTCTACTTCCTCAATATACCACTGAAACAATTTTAAATGGCTCTTTTAGCAAAGATTACTTCATTTTTGGAATCTCCTTTCACACCATGAACAGAGCACCAGCTAACTCATCACGCACATAGGGGGTCTAGAGAGCATACAAGGTATTTAATTTTCCAGAAGCATGATCATTCGGCTCCCCTGGAGTCAGTCCCAGATGAACTTTCTCCTCTCTCTGTGTCTATCCCCCTCTTCCATTTTCTGCATCTTTACCCAGGCTTCCTGCTGCACACTCCTGCCCAGTCCCATTCTGGTCAAATGCTGTGATCTTGACTGTTAATGTTTCATTCTTCCTTCTCAAGGCCTGAAAGTTCTCCATAGTATGTGTGAGCCCATAGTTCTCCATGGAAGAAGTATTAGCTATTCTAGACAGGCTAGTAGAGATCCTCGGTGGCACAAATCTACTTGCCAATAGGCATAATTTCTCATAGCCTAATTTCAAAGGGCTATTAGATTAAAGCACTCCCTTTTCAAAAGGAATATGAAAGAGAAGGAGAATAAACGTGGTTAGTGAGAGAAAACCCTGAGCGACTATCCATTTATTCATTGAGAATTTAATGGGACTCATCTATACACCTATAATCATCCAATATATTAGAACATTAAAATAAATCAAACACTATACTTTTTTTTCTCAAAATTTCTTTTTTAATGGAGTAGACACACAAGTGATGAATTATGTTGCAAAAGTGCTATGATAGATGCTAAACAAAAGACTGTACAATATAAATTATTACGAAGGGACAAACATTGAAAGCTGAGTGTTTCAGGTAGCAGTTTACCTGGACAATGGGGCAACATAGAGGTAAAACTTTCCACCTGCAATGCCCACATGGCTTATTTGAAAGAAACTATGGTGATGGATCAACCCATTCCTGCTCTACCATGTTTAAAGTATTTATAGAGTATACCTGTAAATACAGGATGGCTATATTAGTATATTATTATATATTATATATATAATATATTAGTATTATATATATATTAGTATATTCATATACTAATATATATATTAGTATATATATTAATATTGATAAAACTTGAAATAGATTTGAATCAATGGTCACTACATAGAGAATAGGGAATAATTTAAGAAAGAATTGATAAAACACTAAATTGGACTTTGTGAAGTCCTCAAAGAAAATCCTTTGTGTGCTGATATCTTCTGTGACAGCTTAAAGAACTGTTTCTATGAGGTGTTGACAATGTGTTAAATTATGGGCAGTGGCTTTATGGAAAGAAATGGAAATCTTAGTGTAAAAAAGAGTGAAAATTTTAGGAAGAAATATTCTATAATCATTTTAAAGATCTTTGTTATGTAAAAAAAATAATACTCTGAGGAAAAATGTTTTATTTATAATTTTCCAGTTCTTCTCATTGCTAACAAGATTATTTTCCTTAAAATGAACTAAAGACTTTGTGAAATGCCAAATCAAATATAGAGTTGGATTCACTGAGTTGATGTCACTTAGCATGCCTGGGCACTGAGCATGTCTAAACTTTTTTCAAAAATTTGTTTTTCCTTCCAAAGTAGGAACCCTATGTACCTCTTATGGTATAATGAAGAGTTGTATTACATTCCCGATATACTATCTATGTAGTGTTTGTATCATCCTATGTATTTCATGTTCATGTTGTCCTATGAACTTCAGTTACATAACTCTATCTGATGATCTTTAGATAACCTATCTGATAGTTTGGTATGAGAGTTGAATGGACTGACCAATGATGAGCACGATGTACAAACCTAGGCATTCACCTGAACTTCCATGAATTGGTCCCAACTCCTTTTTTCTATGACCTCCAAGCTTTGAATTAGATGACCAGTTAGATTAAATTTTGAGTCAAGTGGATGAACTAGCTCTTGTTCTTCAAATATTTTTATCGCATGTACCCTTTGAGACAGGTTCAGGAAATTTTAGCATTTTGTAGAGAAATAAGAATTGATAAATCTCTTTGGGAATGAGTACTTTCTTTTCCTCTCCTATTATAAAGGAAGATTAAAGATAAAGGAGATGGATAGGAACACAGTATTTTGAAATATGATAATTACCAGAATGGTTGCATAGGCTGGCTAGAACGAATAGCAGCAAGCTTAGCTTCTGAGGTTGAAAGCTTTGCATGAGCTGGGTTTAGAAGGTGAGAGGCACTTTTACTAATGCTCAGATGTAGAGAGGTACCTGAGAGCATTATGGTACTGCAAGCATGAGACAAAACTGCCATTAAAATGCAACCTCCTTCATTTACACAATCTGGGTGAGAACATCTTGAGGTATACTATTTTCCAGGATCCTTTGAGATGGGCATCAACTAATCTTGAAAATTCTAAGGGAAAACCTTCCACTTGTGGCAAGGGCATACTTGAATGTTGGCATGTTATACACACACATAAGTAGATATGTCCTATCTGTGGAAAGTTATGCTGTACCCCGAAGACCTGTGGGCCAACAAAGGAGTTATGGTTGCCCATTTAAGGCCATACTTCTGGTGAGCTGGGAAGGGCAGAGGTGGCATGCCTACATCCATCGCATTTTTCCTTCTTAGAGTTGGACAAGCTTAAGGGTTGAGAGGGCTAGGATATCACTAGAGGTAAGAAGAGTAGGGTGAGAGTCTTAAACTCCAGAGAAAGAAAAGTGAGCCCAGGAACCTGGAGGAACTGGTTGAATATTGAGAAGTTATTCAGGAACTCCATGGCTGCTGTGTTTGGATGGATCCCAAGGGACGGAACCCATTTCAAACTCCACCCAGCTTTGGCTGTGCACCAGTCTCCTCTGTGACCAGCCACCTTCTGATAGAGGTAGGAAAGGAAATCTGCTGCCTAGAGTTCTCTGACTCAGGGTTAGATGTTGTATTGTATTTCTGGAGATTTGCCTATTAACTGAGCATTTGCTCTTTGGATTTGCATTGATTCCTCCTTCCTTTCCTTCTTTCTAGATTTTATAGACTTGATCTTAAAATTGAGGTAGAATGGGGGTTCCTGGGTGGCTCAGTCAGTTAGGCAACCAAGTCTTGATTTTGCCTCAGGTCATCATATCCCGTGGTGAGATCAGCCTGCCTAGTGCTCTATGATCCATGTGGAGTCGGCTAGAGATTCCCTCTCTCCTCTGCCCCTTTCCCCACTTGCACTCTCTTTCTCTCAAAATAAATAAATAAAATCTTAAAAAAAAAAATTGAGCTAGAATAAGTTTTGTGGCAAGTTAAGAGTCAGTTTTCAAGGGACCTGATAAGTGATCCAACCCAAGGAGCTTTAATATTTTTGCTCTAATATCCTCTAAAGAAATACGAAAAATATTTCTTGCAATTTTAAGTTGATTTCAAACATTTTCCTCTTCAGTTTAAATACTATAGTTACAAATGATGTCTATGTTAATGTTTTAAAATACTAATATTTTAAACAAAGTAGTCCTATGACTTTTAAATGTATGCAATGGAATAGTAATACCATAACAATTAGATACCAGGGCACCTGGGTGGCTCAGTCCTTATGCCTGTGCCTTCAGCTCTGGTCATGATCCCAGGGTACTGAAATCTAGCCCCCGCATCAGGCTCCCTGTTCTCTCCCTCCCCCACTCCCTGTGCTTGCGTTCCCTCTCTCATGGTCTCTCTCTCTTTCTGTGAAATAAATAAATAAAATCTTAAAAAAAAATAACAATTAGATACCTACAGCTATTCATTTAAAAATGAAAGCTTCTCTAGGAGTCATAAATTTTATAGTATTTCACTTTCCCCCTTATCTTGTGCTTCCCTTCCATATTTTCTCACAGAATTTAATCCTAATGTAGCATATTTTATCACTGAAAACTTTTTACTTACCACCACTTTATGAATCTCTGCCATAAAATATGTCTACATGTATAAATTCAGATGCTTGTATATCTTGTAATCAGAAAAGCATGAAAGAAGTTTTTTTTTTTTTCTTTCTGGATAAAGCTATCATTACAATTATTAGTAGCACATAACTGATTAAAACATTATAATACAAATTTGGATTAATAGTTATTAAACATAAAAAGTAAACTTTCAAATGAAACCTATCTCTTAATGAGATGTATTTTTTCAATTAATTTATGTATCCATAAACATTACTAATTGCTGGAAAGAGACAGAGTTCAGTGAAAATTAACAGGAAAAAGAAAAATTTAGACCACATTAACTCTAAGTCCTAAAAAGATGAATTAATAATTGTTGCTGATGTATTATTTAAAGTAAAATGAATACATGTTCTCATTAATTATTCCAGATTTAATTAGTCTATGCCAGAAATGAATAAATAAGCAGATAAAAGTTTGGGTAACAATAGAGTAGTAAGAGATTTGATAATAAGTAAAAATGAGTATAAATTTAGAGACTGTGATAATCTTTTGGGAAAAGTTCATAAAATACCAAATTCTCACTTATTTCTAATATATGTTCCTATTACTCAGTAACTTATGTTGATTTGAGGAAAGTAAACATGGGATTTTTTTCCTCCCTCTCTCTGGTATGAGGCAAAATTTTCAACTGAGATATGAACCAAGACAGAATAATTTTAAAAATTCACCAAGATGCAAAAGTTGAAATGCAGAGAAGACACACTTTCTAATGGGTAATTTTTAGCATATTTTTAAATAATTCTTGACTATTTTTATCTAGCTATATGATATTCTCCATTAATAGGTGATAAGGACACAGGTTTCCTATGTTTGTGTTGTCTGGAAGAAATAAAGTATTGTCACATTCAATATTTTGGGTTTTTTTTCTTTTTTTTTCTGTTGTGTGCTACAACATGGATAAAGCATGTTTATCAGCTTTATTAGCTGTAACATTATATTAGCATGTAACATTATATAAATTTCAGGCATACAGCATTATAAGTTGACATCTGTATTCATTATTATGATTACCTCCAAAAGTCTAGTTTCTGTCCATCAACATGCTTTTGATCTCCTTCATCCATTTCACCCACAAACCCCATCCACTTCCCTTCTGCTAAGGGCTAATCTGTTCTTTGTATCTATGAGTTTGTTTTGTTTCATTTTGTTTGCTTTGCTTTTTTATGCCTTTTTTTTCATTAAAAAAATAGTTGACACACAATGTTATATTAGTTCCAGGTGCGCAACCTGTGATTTGACAATTCTATCATCATGCTATGCTCACCCCAAATGTAGTTACTATCAGTCACCATACAATGTTATTACAATACCATAGAAGGTATTCCCTATCCTGTACCTCTTACTCCCATGACTTATCCATTTAATAACTGGAAACCTGTATCCCCACTCATCTTCATCCACTTAGCCCATCCCCCATGCTCTTCTCCTATAGTAACAGTTTGTTCTCCATATTTATGGGTCTGTTTCTGTTTTGTTTTGTTTTTGTTGTTTGTTTTCTTTTCTTTTCTTTTAGTTCCCACATATGAGTGAAATCCTACTGCTTTTGTTTTTTTCTTCTGACTTATTTCATTTAACATAATACCCATGAGGCCCACCCGTGTTGCCACAGATGGCAAGATTTCATTCATTTTTATAGCTGAGTGGTATTTCACTGTGCATATGTAACATTCACTTTTCCTCCATTCATCCATTGATGGACATTTAGGGTGTTGCCATATCTTGGTTATTGTATATAATGTTGCTAAAAATATTGGGGCACACTTATTTTTTCAAATTGGTGAAATACAATTTTTTGTATTCTTTAGAAAATGCCCAGAAGAGAAATACCTGGATTGTGTGGTAGTTCTAGTCTTAACTTTTTAAGGAATCTTCATAGAGTTTTTGATAGTGACTGAACCAATTTACATTCCCACTAACAGAGCATGAAGGTTTCCTTTTCTCCACATTCTTCCCAGTGCTTATTACCTTTTATCTTCATGATGATAACCAAACTAAGCAATGTGTGGTAATATTTCAGTATGGTTTTGATTTGCATTTTCCTAATAATTAGTGATGTTGAACTTCTTTACATGGTAGCTGTTTATCTTCTTTGAAAAATGTCTACTCAGATCCTTTGCCCATTTTTTAAAATGAAGTAGTTTGATTAATTGTTGTTAAGATGTATGTGTTCTTTACATATTTTAGTTATTTACCCCCTGTCAGATATGTAATTTGGAAATATCTTCTCCCATTCAGTAGATTGAGTTTTCATTTGGTTGATGGTTTCCTTTGCAATGTAGAAGCTTTTTAGTTTGACATAGTGCTGTTTGTTTATTTTTGCTTTTGTTTCCCTTGCCTTTAGAATCAAATCCACAAAAACATATCTAAGACCAATGTCAAGGAACTTAGCATCTGTGTTCTCTTTTAGAAGTCCTATGGTTTCAGGTCTTACGTTAGTCTTTAATACATTTGGAGTTAATTTTTGTGTATGGCTTAACATTGTGGTCCAGTTTCATTATTTTTCATGTGGTTGTCCAGTTGTCCCACCACCATTTATTAAAGATACTCTTCTTTTATCCCTTGTATGTTCTTTTTTCTTTTTTTTAGATTTTTTGTTTGTTTGTTTTTTTTACAAAGAGATGGAGAGCACAAGTAGGCAGAGCAGCATGCAGAGGGAGAGGGAGAAGCAGGCTCTCCGCTGACGAGGGAGTCCAACATGGGACTCCATTCCAGGACCTTGAGATCATGACCTGAGCCAAAGGCAGACACTTAACTGCCTGAGACTCAGGAGCCCCAATTTCCTGTGTGTTCTTGGCTCCTTTCTTAGAAACTGATTGTCCATATACGTGCGTGTCTATTGTTGGGTTCTCAATTCTGTTCCACTAATCTGCGTGCCTATTTTTATGTCAATACCATACTGTTTTGATTACTATAACTTTTAATAAAATTTTAAGGCAGGAAACATGATTCCTCCAGTTTTTCTTCATAAGATTACTTTGGTTATTTAAGATTGTTCATGGTTCTATACAAATTTTTCATTTATTCATTCTAGTTCTGTCAAAAATGCCTTTGGAATTTTGATAGGAATTTCACCAGACCTAGATTGCTTTCAGTAGCATAGACATTTTTTTTTTAATTGTGTTATGTTAGTCGCCATACAGTACATCATTAGTGTTTTTTTTTTTAAGATTTTATTTATTTATTTGACAGACAGAGATCACAAGTAGGCAGAGGCAGGCAGAGAGAGAGGTGGAGGCAGGCTCCCTGCGGAGCAGGGAGTCCGATGCGGGGCTCGATCCCAGGACCCTGGGATCATTACCTGAGTTGAAGGCAGAGGCTTAACCCACTGAGCCACCCAGGCACCCACATAATTAGTTTTTGATGTAGTGTTCCATGATTCATTGTTTATGCATAACACCCAGTGCTCCATACAATCTGTTCCCTCCTTAATACTCATCACCAGGCTCATGTATCACCCAACCCCCTTTCTTTCTAAAACCCTCAGTTTGTTTCCTGGAGTCCATTGTCATGGTTCGTCTCCCATTCTGATTTCTCCTCCTTCATTTTTCCCTTCTCATAATGTCCTCTATGCTATTCCTTATGTTCTACAAATAACTGAAACCATATGATAATTGACTTTCTCTCTTTGACATATTTCACTTGGCAAAATCTCCTTCAGTCTCACCCATGTTGATGCAAAAGTTGTGTATTCATCCTTTCTGTGGCTGAGTAATATTCCATTGTATATATGGACTACATCTTCTTTATCCATTTTTCTGTTGAAGGGCATCTTGGCTCTTTCCACAATTTGGCTATTGTGGACATTGCTGCTATGAACATTGGGGTACAGATGGCCCTTCTTTTCACTACAACTGTATCTTTGGGGTAAATATCCAGTAGTGCAATTGCAGGGCCATATGGTAGTTCTATTTTTAATTTTTGAGGAATCTCCACACTGTTTTCCAAAGTGGCTGCACCAACTTGCATTCCCTCCACAGTGTAAGAGGGGTCCCCTTTCTCCACATCCTCTCCAACATTAGTTGTGTCTTGCCTTGTTAATTTTTGCTATTCTAACTGGGCTAAAGTGGAATCTCAGTGTGGTTTTGATTTGAATTTCCCCGATGGCTTATGATGATGAACACTTTTTCCATGTGTCTGCTAGCCATTTGCATGTCTTCATTGGAGAAGTGTCTGTTCATGTCTTCTGGCCATTTTTTTTGTTGTTGTTGTTGTTTACTTGATTATCTATTTTTTGGGTGTTGAGTTTGAGAAGTTCTTGATAGATCTTGGACATCAGCCCTTTGTAGTGTCATTTGTAAATATCTTCTCCCATTCCGTGGGTTGCCTCTTTGTTTTGTTGACTATATCCTTTGCTATCCAGAAGCTTTTGATCTTGATGAAGTCCCAAAAGTTCATTTTTCCTTTTTTTTCCCTTTCCTTTAGAGATGTGTCTTGAAAGAAGTTGCTGTGTGGCCAATGTTGAAGAGGTTACTGCCTATGCTCTCCTCTAGGATTTTGATGGATTCCTGTCTCACATTTAGGTCTTTCATCCATTTTGAGTTTATCTTTGTGTATGGTGTAAGAGAATGGTTGAGTTTCATTTTTCTGTATATACCTCTCCAATTTTTCCAGCACCATTTATTGAAGAGACTGCCTTTTTTCCACTGGATATTTTTTTTTCCTGCTTTGTCGAAGATTAGTTGACCATAGAGTTAAGAGTCCATATCTAGGCTCTCTATTCTGTTTCATTTGTCTATGTGCCTGTTTTTGTGTCAGTACCTTCCTGTCTTGGTGATCACAGCTTTGTAATATAGGTTAAAATCAGGCAATGTGATGCTCCTAGCTTTGATTTTCTTTTTCAATGTTTCCTTGGCAATTCACGGTCTTTTCTGGTCCCATACAAATTTTAGGATTGTTTGTTCCAGCATTTTGAAAAATTCCATTGGTATTTTTATTTGGATGGCATTGAAATTATAGATTTCTCTGGGCAGTATAGTCATCTTAACAATGTTTATTCTTCTGATCCATGAGCATGGAATCTTTTTCCATCATTTTGTGTCTTTAACTTCTTTCATGAGTGTTTTGTAGTTCCTAGAGTAGAAATCCTTCACCTGTTTGGTTAGGTTCATTCCAAGGTATCTTATGGGTTTTGGTGCTATTGTAAATGGAATCAATTCTCTAATTTCTCTTTCTATGGTTTCATTATTAGTGTATAAGAAAGCAACTGACTTGTGTGCATTGATTTGTATCTTGCTACATTGCTGAGTTGCTGTATGAGTTCTAATAATTTGGGGGTGGAGACTTTTGGATTTTCCACATAGCCTATCAAGTCATCTGCAAAGAGAGAGAGTTTGACTTCTTCTTTGCCAATTTGAATACCTTTTATTTCTTTTTTGTTGTCCGATTGCTGTTGCTAGGACTTCTATGTTGAACAATAGTGTGGAGAGGTGTGTTCCTGATCTCAATGGGAAGGCTCTCAGCTTTTCCCCATTGAGAATGATATTCCCTGTGGGTTTTTCATAGATGGATTTTATGAAGTTGAGGAATGTTCCCTTTATTCCTATACGAAGAGTTTTAATCAGGAAAGGATGCTGTATTTTGTCAAATGCTTTTTCTGCATCAATTGAGAGGACCATGTGGTTCTTGTCTCTTCTCTTATTTATGTGTTCTATCACATTGATTGATTTGCGAATGTTAAACCACCCTTGCATCACAGGGATAAATTCTATCTTGTCATGATGGATAATCTTTTTAATGTACTGTTGGATCCTGTTAGCTAGGATCTTGTTGAGAATTTTGGCATCTATATTCATCAGGGATATTAGTCTGAAATTCTCCTTTTTGATGGGGTCTTTGCCTGGTTTGGGGATCAAGGTAATGTTGGCCTCATAGAAAGAGTCTGGAAGTTATCCTTCTGTTTCTATTTTTTGAAACAGCTTCAGGAGAGTAGGTATTTTTTCTTCTTTGAATGTTTGATAGAACTCCCCAGGGAATTCATCAGTCCCTGGACTCTTGTATTTTGGGAGGTTTGATCACTGCTTCTACCTCATTACCAGTTATTGGTCTATTCAGGTTGTTTGTTTCTTCCTGTTTCAGTCTTGGAAGTTTATAGGTTTCCAGGAATGCATCCATTTTTCTAGGTTGCTTAACTTATCGGCATATAGTTGTTGATAATAATTTCTGATGATTGTTTCTATTTCCTTGGTATTAGTCGTGATCACCCCCTTTTCATTTATAATTTTATTAATTTGGTTCCTTTCTTTTTTCTTTTGGAAAAGTCTATCCAGTGGTTTATTGATCTTATTAATTCTTTCGAAGAACCTGCTTCTAGTTTTGTTAATGTGTTCTACTGTATTTCTGATTTCTAATTCATTGATCTCTGCTCTAATATTAACTATTTCCCTTCTTGTGTGTAGGTTAGGTTTAATTTGTTGTTGATTCTCCAGATCTTTAAGGTGTAAAGATAATTTGTGTATTTGGAATTTTTTTTTTTCCTTTTGAGTGAGGCTTGGATGGCTATGTATTTCCCCCTTAGAACTGTCTTTGCCATATCCCATAGGTTTTGGATTGATGTGTCTTCATTCTCATTGGTTTCCATGAATTGATTAAATTCTTTGATTTCCTAATTGACCCAGACATTCTTGGGCAGGATGGTCTTTAGCTTCTAAGTGTTTGAATTTCTTCCAAACTTCTTTTTGTGATTGAGTTCCAGTTTCACAGCATTGTGGACTGAGAATAAACAGGGAATAACCTCAATCTTTTGGTATCATTTGAAATCTGATTCATGACCCAATATGTGGTCTATTCTGCAGAAATTTCCACGTGAGCTTTCGGAGAATGAGTATTCTGTTGTTTTAGGGTAGAATGTTCTGTATATATCCATGAGGTCCATCTGGTCCAGTGTGTCATTCAAAGCCCTTGTTTCTTTGTTGATTTCCTTCTTAGTTTATCTGTCTATTGCTGAGAGTGGATTTTTAAGGTCTCCTACATTTCATGCCAACAGACCTCAAAAGAAAGCTGGGGTTGTGATTCTTATATCAGACAAATTAGATTTTGAGCTAAAGACTGTAGTTAGAGATACAGAAGGACACTGTATCATTCTTAAAGGGTCTACCCAACAAGAAGATCTAACAATTGTAAATATCTATGCCCCCAATATGGGAGCAGTCAAATACATAAGCCAACTGTTAACCAAAATAAAGAGACATATTGATAATAATACATTAATGTTCACATAGACATTTTAACAATATTGATAATTCCATTAAATGACCCTGAATGTCTTTTCATTTATATCTTCTTCAATTTTCTTTATCAATGTCTTATAATTTT
Organism: Lontra canadensis; assembly: GCF_010015895.1. Classification (NCBI taxonomy): domain Eukaryota; kingdom Metazoa; phylum Chordata; class Mammalia; order Carnivora; family Mustelidae; genus Lontra; species Lontra canadensis. The sequence goes on from NW_022631139.1 coordinate 1,987,546, forward strand.
CAGTTTATATGTCTTTTACCTTCTTGGTTAAATATATTCCTAGGTTTTGTTTTGTTTTGTTTCTTTTTGGTGCATTTTTGAATGAAATTTTTTCTTATGTTTTCTTTCTGATAGTTACAGTGTATAAAAACATCACTGGTTTCTGTAGATTGATTTTGTTTCTTGAAATTTCATTGAATTCTTTTATTAGTCCTACAGTTTTTTGGTGTTCTTTAGGGTTCTCTATATAAAGTATCATATCATTTGCAAAGAGTGACAGTTTCAACTTCTTCCTTTCCAGTTTGAGTATCTTTATTTCTTTTCTTGCTTAGTTTCCCTGCCTAAAACTTCTGAAACTATGTTGAATAAAAGTGGCAAGACTGGATGGGCACCCTTCCCCTGTTCCTGATATTAGAGGAATAATCTTCAGCTTTTCACAGCTGAGTATGATGTTAGTTGTGAGTTTGTCATTAATAAGCTTTATTATGTTGTGGTATATTCTCTCTGTGACAGTTTTTATCATAAATAGATGTTGAATATTGTCACATGCTTTTCCCACATCTGTTGATATGACTATATGTCTTACATCTTTCATTTTGTTAATGTGGTATAATATGTTGTTTGATTTGCATCCTTGCATCCCTAGAATGAATTCCCTTTGGTCATTTTTTAATTTACCACTTATCATATTAATTTATCATCTTTTTAATTTAGTGATGAGTTTGATGTGTTAATATTTTTGAGTATTTTTGTGTCTATGTTCATTAATGATAATAGCCTATAATTTTCTTTTTTGTGTTTTGTGTCCTTTTCTGGTTTTGGTATTGGGGCAATGTTGGTCTCATGAGTTTGGAAGCATTTCCTCCCCTTTAGTATTTTTTTTTTGTTGTTGTTGTTGTTGTTTAATTGTTGTTGTTTTTTAAAAGAGGTATAGGTATCAAATTTTTTAGTGCTTGATAGAATTCACCAGTGAAAGTGTCTGGTCCTGGGCTTTTGTTTGTTGGGAGGTTTTAATTACTGATTCAATCTACTAAGTAGTAATTAGTCTATTTAGACTTTCTATTTCTTCATAATTCAGTCTCAGAAGATTTGTATTTCTAGGAATTTATCTATTTCTTCTAGGTTTTTCAATTTTTTGGCATATAATTGTCCACAGTCATTTCTTATGATACTTTGTATTTTTGTTATTTCAGTTGTGACTTCTTCATTTCTGATTCTATTTATTTGAGCCTTCTCTTACTCCCACCTGGAGTTTACCCAAGGGTTTATCAATTTTGTTTATCTTTTTAAAGTACCAGCTTTATGATTTATTGCTTTTTTAGTCTCTATTGCATTTGTTCCCACTCTGATCTGTATTATTTCTTTGATTCTACCAACTCTGGGCTTTGTTTGCACTTTTTCTACTTCCTTTAGGTGTAAAGTTAGATTATCTGAGTTTTTGTTTGTTTGTGTTTTAGTAAGCCCATATTACTCTGAATTTCTCTCTTAGATAGACTTCTGGTATGTTTTATTTCTGCTTTAACTTGTCTTTGTATATTTTTGTTATTCCTGATTTATTCTATGATCCAACAGTTATTCAGTAGCATGCTACTTAATCTACACATTTTTGTGTGTTTTTTTCATTATTTTTTGTTTGTTTGTTTGTATTTTTGTTTGTTTCTTTTCCTACTTGACTTCTAGTTTCATACCATGGGGTTGGTGAAGACGCTTGATATGATCTCAGTCTTCCTGATTTTATTGAGACTCGTTTTGTGGTTAACATGTGATTTATCCTGGAAAACGTGCTATGTGCACTTGAGAAAAAGGGATAATCTGCTGCTTTTTGATGGAATGTTCTGTATATATTTCTCAAGTCCATCTGGTCCTAATGTACTGTTTTAAGGTTGATGTTTCCTTACTGAAGTTCTGTCTGATTAATCTATCCATCAATATAAATGGGATGTTAAAGTCCCTTACTATTAATATATTGTTGTCTATTTCTCCCTTTGGGTACACTAATATTTGCTTTATATATTTAGGTGCTCCTGTACTGGGTGCATATGTATTTATAAATGTTATATATTCTTGCTGGATTGAATCCTTTATATTATGTAATTCCCTCCCTTGTCTTTTATTGCAGTCTTTGTTTTAAAGTCTTTTTTGTTTGCTATGAGTATACTACAACAGCTTTATTTCCATTTCCATTTTCATGAAACATTTTTCCAACCCTTTACTTTTAGTCTCTGTGTGTTCTTACTTCTTGAAGTGAGTCTCTTTTAGGCAACATATCAATGGCTCTTGTTTTTTTACTCACTCAGCCACTGTGTATTTTGAATAGAGAGTAATGCACATTCATGTTTAGGTTGTTATTGATAAGAATGTACTTACTGTCATTTTGTTAATTGTTTTCTGGATGTTTGTGTAATTCCTCTCTGTTCTTTTCTTCTTTTCCTTCTCTCTTTCCTTCTGGTTTGAATGGTTTTCTTTAGTGTTATGTTGAGATTTCTCTGTTATTGCTATGAGTTTTTGCATTGTGGTTACCATGAAGTTCACATATAGCATCTATATATTTAATCATCTATTTTATGCTGATAGTTGACTGAATTTGAATACATTCAAAATCTTACATTTTTACTTCTCTCCCATGTTTTATATTTTTTGGTCACATCCTTTTACTTTATGCATCCCTTAGCAAATAATTGTAGCCTCAGTTCATTTCACTACCTTTTCTTTTAGCCTTTACACTGACATTTTAAGTGTTTGATCCATTACTTTCACTATATATTTACCTTTTTCAGTGACTTTTTTTTAAACTTTTGTATTTTTTTAATTGTTGTTGCTATTAATTAGCATCATGTCTTTTCATCTCAAAGAAGTCCCATTAACAATTCTTTTAGGATTGTTTTAGTCAGATGAACTCCTTTAGCTTGTGATTATCTGGAAAATTCTTTATCTGTCCTTCAATTCTGAATGAAAATCTTGCCATATAGAGAACTCTTTTTTTTTTTTTTTTTAAATTTTCTTTATTTGACAGAGATAGACCATGAAAGAGGGAATGCAACCAGGGGGAGTGGGAGAGGGAGAAGCAGGATTCCCACAGAGCAGGGAGCCTGATGCAGGGCTCAATTCTAGGACCCTGGAATCATGACCAGAGCCAAAGGCAGATGCTTAACAACTGAGCCACCCAGGTGCCCCAGATAGAGGATTCTTGTCTGGAAGGGCTTTTTTGTTTGTTTGTTTTGGTTTTTGGTTTTTTTCCTTCAGTACTTCATGACACTCTCTTCCCATTTTTAAAATTTCTGCTGATAAATCTGCTGATAGCCTTGTACAAAGGGTTTCCCTTGTACATAACAAACTGTTTTTCTCTTGCTAGTTTTTACATTTTCTCGTTAACATGAACTTTTGCTATTTTAATTATAATGTGCCTTGACATGGAGCTCTGTAGGTTTCTTTTATTCAGGATTCTCTTCAATTCCTAGATCTGAATGTCTGTTTTGTTCCCCCAGATTAGGGAAATATATATGTATATATATATACACACACATATATATACATACACACACACACACACACACACACTATATATATATATATATATATATATATATAGTGAATGTGTATATATATATATTTTATATATAGTACATAGTGAATATATATATAGTACATAGTGAATATATATATAGTACACAGTGAATGTATGTGTGTATGTATACATATGTACATATATATACATACACACATAGTACATAGTGAATATATATATACTATTGATAAAAAAAACTAAGAGTTTGGGAGAGTTAAATATTTTGAAGCTATCTGCATCTGGAGTGCTTGTGTATTTTGTTTCTGCTTTTTTAGTAAGCATCAGGTTTTCACAATATTTTCAGATCTTTTTATTATCTGTAGGATTTATAATGAGATCCACTTTTCCCTTTGACATTAGCTATTTGTTATTTTGCTCTTTATTACTTGATTAGTTTTATAAAGATTTCTATCCTCTATTCTTCCTTTTGAGGAACAAACTAATTTGTTAATTCTTTATATTATGTAAGTGTGTTTTATTTTGTTTCCATTGTTTTCATTATCTTTTTCTATCATTCTACTTATAGGGTTTCATTTACTGTTCTTTCGTTAATGTGTTGGAGTAAATTTTAGTCAATTGGTTTTCAGTCTTATTTTTTAGTGTATACACTTAAGACTATGACTTTCCCTCAAAAAATGCCTTTATATGCTGCTCACACATTAAGAAATTTCACAATTTTACTAATACTTATATTTGATTTAATATTTCAGTTCTTTGTAACAACCATAAAAGGAATACCATTATCTTAATTTAAGAACGTGGAAATAAAACTCAAGAATTAAACTGTATAAAAACTATTGAATTAGTACAGCCCACCATGGAATCTATTTGTGCTGACAAAAACTGTAGTCAATGTGCTACACTAGTGGTTCCTAAGTATGACTCTGCTTCAGACTTTTGAAAGTGTTAAGAAGGTTCAATGTGCCTGAGGGACTCAAGGAAACTGCATTAAAAAAAAAAAAAATCCTGACCAAATAATTCAATACTGTCAGGTTTTGAAATGAACACATGCTTTACAAACAGTCTACAAGAGGAGATTAGATGCATTTAGGCCCTTGAACATTCTCTTCATCTGTCTTTGATGCCTTTTCATCCAAGGATAATACTTCTTGATCAGGATTAAAATGGCCTGATTCAGGACTTGTTCCACTGGCTTCTCATAATGGTGCCAGGCTAGTAGAGTAGGGAGTTAGCTAGATATGAGCATGGGATGAGACTGTCTGAACAAAAAGATGAAAACCACCAACTATCTCCAGAATGCAAACAAGCAGGGAAAGCCTTAGCGATCAGGCATGCACCCTTCCATATAGCCACTGCCCTCCAGTAACCTATAGCTTCATATAGCTACAGCATAATACATTTATAGTGTGGTTTTCACAACCCTTGCAGGGGATGGCTGCCATGACAGTTTCAAAAAGGACCATATAGGGTCGAAAACTCCCCCTCCCCACTGATAGGAGGAGTTACTTAGATGAATGAAGGCAACTTCTTCCAAACCTTCCTAGTGAGCCATAGCCATGCAAGTATAAAAAATAAGACAAAAAACTACCTGCCAGTACCTGTACAGTTGCCACTTGTGGGTCTGCAGGCTCCCCAGCTTAGTGAGTGCACTTTTGCTTGGAGCATTATTAAATTCTTGCTTTCTTTAGAGTTTGGCTCTGAATTCTGTCTTGGTCAAACTCAGAACCAAAGCCAGGGACCATGACTTGCCAGCCTCCGTTGTTCTAACACTTCTTCAGTTTGCTGTGTTCCAAACAAAACTATGAGCCATTTTATTTTCCCAAAAAATCATTGTTAATTTCAGGTTAAACTTTTTTTTTTTTAAAGTCCAAAACATATTCTTTCTTTCTTTCTTTTTTCCTAAATTCTTTTTATTTATTTATTTGACAAAGAAAGACCGTGAGAGAGGAAACACGAGCAGGGGGAGTAGGAGAGGGAGAGGCAGGCTTCCCGCCCAGCAGAGAGCCGGATGCAGGGCTCAATCCCAGGACCCTGGGATCATGACCTGAGCCAAAGGCAGATGCTTAATGACTGAGCCACCCAGGTGCCCCCAAAACATTTTCTTTTATAAGTCCCGTATAAAACTCCTGTTCGGTTCCTCTATGTTTACCACCCTGCCCCCATGTGTCACACTCATCCTTCTCTGCCATGTGACCTGAACAGAGGGCATCATTGAGGCAGCCTTGCTCTCTGGCACCAGAAAGCCAAAAAAAAAAAAAAAAAAAAAAAAGAGAGAGAGAGAGAGAAGGTTAAGGTATTTATTCTATCTTATTCTATTGCTCTCCTTTGTTCATTCTAACAGTAGCTGTATTTCATTAGGTCAATAGCTCTGGTTGACAGCTTTTATTCCATATCTCTGATTCTAATTTACTGTGGTAACACTGATGACTCTATTTTCACCATCCAGCCAAGGGGTAAGATCTTCCAGTAGGTGCTAATTTCTGAAATCCCCAGCATGTTTTGTCATTTCCTGTCTCACACTTTCCATACCTCTAAAAAAAAAAAAAAATCCCTTCATCGAATTCCTTTGAATTGAACACTTTTCAGGCACTATATATTTCCTACTGAAAATCTTCCTGATAAAATCTCTGGTGGCTTCCCATTGCATTAAGAATAAACTACAAACCTTGATCTTGCCCTTGAAATCCCTACACCTATGGCCCTGCTTACTGCTTCCACTTCTTTCTTTTGTACTGCCCCCCTCAATTCTATAGCTTCTTCCTTTTTCTTTAACCTGACAAGTTTAATAGTGCCTTATTACTTTTCTCTGCACTATGTCAGCAATGGTGCTCTTTCTTCAGTTCATTAAATGTCTGTATCCATCTGGTCTTTAAAATCACGATTCCCATATTATCTATTAAAAGAAGACTTTTTGATCACCTTACTCTGCTGGGGAAGGAAAAGAGCCAAGGAAAAATGAGTTGGAAGATTTTAAGAGAAAATTTAATTGACCCTACTGTTTTGAAAAGGGCTAGTCCAATTTAAAGACTTTTCTTTATCTTACCAGTATGTGTGCCCTTTATGAATACAGGCTGTGAGGTTCTAAAATTTTATAACAGGCGGAAGCTTTCCACAAAACCAATGAAATCTCCATTTCAAAAATAAAATTAAACAAATAGTATTTAACCTTTTACGACTTCAACAATATTATTTCAACAGTGGAGGTTTATTTGCATAATCTACATATGTATATTCTGAACTTTATCTTCCTCTAGTATCTGTCTGTAGTGTGAATGTGTCTACAAAGCTGGATCTTAATGATTCATTTAGCCAGCCCCTTAGCATACACAAGGGTATCTTTTCTTTTCTTGTGTTATTTCCATCAAAATGTGTAAACATTTGCTTGATTTAATAACAATGGGGAACATATGAGAAAAGACAAAGTGTCTAGAAAAAAAAACATCAACCCACCTTTATGATTTATATGGTGCAATCAGAAACACCTCAGCAATATGTTTGTATAAAAAAGTCCATAAAAATGAATGGCTGGGTGGAATTCATTACGGAATGGGATTTGTATAAAGGGTGAGTTTTCTGCTAAACAAAGACACTGAGAATGCTTTAGAAAATTTGGAAACATTGGAGACCTACAAGTCAATTCTATGACTAAGGACCTACAAATCTCAGCTGGATAAGAGACAGATGTACTGTTTAGTATCTGGCACAGCCTTAAAACTCTGTCCATGGACTATACCACCATTATTCTGAGACAAGGCACTGGTCTAATAACCAATCTTTCAAAATGTGCAGGTCATTTTGAAAACTCTAAGGAATAAAAGAATCCATATTTAGGTAACATATAATGAGTTGTAGTATACTAAAAACCTTAACTGATGGTATTCAAACTTATATATTGTTCTATTTGCTTATTAATTTAGACAGTGGGAAAGAGTCAGCATCCTTATGCAGGACTTTCTTCACTTCAACCCTTTTTTGCAATCAAAATGAAGTTCAAGACAAAATGAATTGAAAAATATCCATAAACTTGTGGTAAGGAAACCCATTTACTGTCCTTTTGTTTCAGTGTTTGGAAGAGAGTACATTTCATAGGGTAAAAAGAAGAAACACTGATTGGCAAGAATTCTATTTAAGGTGGGTTTTAAGAAACAGAGAGATTTTCTAATTGGTCTTTAGGTACATTTTGCAGTCCTTGGATGACCACAAGTGAACACTGGATCAAGTAAAGGGAATATTTCAACAGAGGAGGGCTTATTAAATGTTATGAACAGAGGATTCTGTGTGGCCATTTCCTGGAATAAATAGGGTTAAAGGAAGATTTTTTTTTTTTTTTTTTTTTTTTTTTGTGACTCAATGCCCTGATAGCACTTACGATGGTGGCCATAGTAGGAAGTTTCTTATTGCTCAAATATGTGCTTTTTGCAAGGCCAGAGACTTTTCACTTGAACTTTCCCTTGGAAGATCTGATGACTGTTCATGAGTACTCTTCCAGCATTTGGAGACTGGTTAAGTGCATCATTGAAATGCTCCCATTTTACAAGGCAGGAGCATGAGGTTTACAAAAGGGGCTTTATTTTATACTGCCCAGGAAAAGGGAGGCCAGATCTGAATTTAAGTTCACAATTCAAAACTTTCTCTAATACTGGATTTTGTGCTTTTTCCCAAATCAAAGGAAAATGGCATCCTGGGAACTTTTCAGCCAGCAAGTTCCATCTTTTCAGTTAAGGAGTCCGTGGCCTGGAAGCAAACATGGACTTGCCAAAGAGCATATAGCTAATTAATGATAGATCACAGCTAATGAGACTGAAGATCAGCAGTAGATTTCCAGACTCCCATGCTTGTCCATGGCTGCTGCTTCTATTACAAGCTATGTGAATTGGTGAATGGGTTGTGAAATGAGGTGGCTGTATGTTGTAACATACTGCTTTGAATTCGGTGGCCAGAAGCAGGGTGTATGAGGTAGATAATACCTGCTCATCAGGTCATTATTACAATGATTAATGTGGAGGCTGAGAAAATTAAGACCATCCCACCTCAGGTTTAGCATTAGCCCTAGTACAGCCATCTTAGCTTTGGCAGCCATCTCAGGCCCAAGGGCTGAACTTTCCCCTACTTTACTTTAGTTCCAGGAACCCCCACCCTGCTTTAGTTCCAAGAAAGTACCCCACCTTGCAACATCTCAGCAATAGCTAATCAGCTTACTGCAGAAAAGTCTGAAACTTCTCTTCCTCCCCACCCCCCACAAGTCTCTTGTAATGACCCACAAAAACCCCTGCCTTAACCATCCTCAGGGTCCAAGTCCCTACTCCACTGTGTCGGGTATACTTGGGCCTAAGCTTAAGCTTGTCAAATAAATCACCAATGTGATTGCATCGGTGTTGGCTCCTTGGTGGTCTCTCAGACGTGAGAACTTGGCCATTATATTAAACTAAAAATTAATATAGGTGAAGCTCTATCACAATATCTGGGACCACACTGGGAGCATCTGGTGGAGGATCAGCAGGACAGCAGCACAGAAGTGATCTGAGTTTGTACTTCCTGGGGCTGTGGCCTTAATCTCTCTTTTTGAAAGTGTCTCACCACTGCCACAGTTTGATTTACAGCAGACATGGATGCCTTCCAGCAAAGATTTTCACAACTGTCATCTAATGTCTCTGTCCGGCTTTGCTTTGATGTGCATAACATCTGAATAAAATCTGAAACTATACGATAATGCAGGTAATTTAGGTCTTGCCTGGGAGGCCCTTTTGAGTTTCTGCTTAGAAACGCAAAACCTATGGGCTTGTGAATAAAGATACAGCTGTGCTTAGCCTCTGAGCTAGGTTTACTGGAGAGCAATGATGCTATTTATTTAAATCAATATGCATTGATTTATAGCTGATATTTTTGTCTTTATATATTACGTCCTCTTGGAAGGGAACCTTTGTTTTATTGCTTAAATTTACTCGGTTGCTCCAAAAGGGCATAAGCTCCTTTTAAATATATGCTGAAGGCAAGAAAAGTGCTGATTTAACTCTCAGAGCAATTTACATGTAATATTAAGTTCTGTGGTTTCATTTCTGTAGTCACCTTTCTAATTTCATGCATTCCAGCATGCAAACTCCCTAACAAATGAAATTTAGGCATTATCATAGGCATTTCTGGAGGTCTTCAGAATCTGAAGTTACTCTACTTCTTCCTATAACCCTCCAAGATACACAGACACAGACACACACATACTACTTCTGACATGGTAGGTTACAGAAAGGCTAGTAGTTATGGCCTACCAAGGTAGACATCTTCTATTAACGGCTGCTTCTCAGACCCTCCAAAATGATTTTTTATCTGTAGACTTTCACTGATTAGCAAGAGGATGAGTCAGTGGGTCAGCAGTGATTCTGTGATTTCTGCGTCCATATGAATGTGTAGGTGTGTGTGCAGATTTACATTATTATATACACATTATATGTGTATATAGATTATATAGCTTAATTTTATATTATATACAAATATACTATGTGTAAATATATGTATGTACCTATTACATAATAATGGCTTCAAAGACTCTCTAAAGTTGGAAATGTTCATGTGCTTTGGGGAAGAATTACCACTTCTCCAAAATTTCTATAGCCCTCATTTATATTTTAAGAATTTTGTAAATTCAGTTGTCTTCAGAAGAAACCCAGGCTTTGCTTTTTCAAAGCATAAGCTACAGCAAAAAGTACACAGACTTATCTGGATGTAAGACTCAATTCTGCATGTTACTGGCTGTGTTATCTTGAGTTTTTTACTTAACTCACCTGATCCTCAACTTCCTCAGTAGGAACCAGGATAAAAATTCACATCTTAGGAGGTTCTTGTGAGAATGAAATGCTTCTTCAGCCTCTAGCAGAGTGTCTAGATTACAGCAGGGGTTCAGAAAATGACTTTCCTTATTGCATGGATAACAGGAGGACCCTCCAGGCTGCAGAGAATAGGGAATGGCACAAGCTCAGAGAGGCTCTTGAAATTCTCTCCTCAGCAGTCCCAATAGCCAGCTCTTGCCCACAGCCAGGAGGAGATTGGAGAATAGATGGGAAGCTGCTTTGGAAGGCAATGTCCTCCAAGAATCCTAGGTATTATTTTTAAACCAGAGGCTAAGCTTTTGATGACTACTCAGTCTTGTAAACCCTCAATCCTGCAAGACTTCTTAGTACTGGGTACTTTATTGACACACTGAGGAATTCTTCTGTTTCTGGTGTTTCCTCTGCCCCAGGCTATCCCCATTTTTTACTTCTCCTCATCATTTGGGAGCTCCCCATTCCCTGAGTCTGGAGCATGCTCTCTTCTCCTAGTGGGGTTCCTAGCCTACAAGAGGGTGGGAGGACTTGAAACTGAGAAACAAAAAAAGAAGCTTCCCTACTAATCTTCTTCTATCAACTTCCTTTGAAGGCAGGGGAGTGAGACTTGAGTCTCTGTTCTGTCCCTGTGTTTGCTCTGCCAGACCAGTAGTGTTGCTGCTTTATTCAAATGGCCAGCACCTAGCCACCTTTCCAGAGATAGCTCAGGCATGTTCTCTCAGGAACTTTTCAGAAACCTTGTGACCTGACACGTTCTGAGTGAATTAAATGTCTCTTATGTGTCATCAGCTTGACATTTGTTTGGGTTCACTTTAGAAGCTGAGCTGCTTTGAGGACCATGACCATGGCCTTGGTCTCTGTCATCTCAGGACCACATGTGTGGCTAGTATTCGACAAACACCTGTTGTATGACTGAGTTACTCTCTACTGGCAGAAGCAGAAATGTGTGCATACTGCAGAGCGTGGTTCTGTTAAAGCCACTCACTCTAATTAATTTCCAGTGTTGAGAAAGTGCATGGAATAATAGTAGGTGATTCATATCTTTTGAATATATAAATGAAAACACAAAACCAAAATTTCATCAGAAGCAGCTTCTTTAAAGATTTTTTGTTTGTTTGACACAGAGAGAGAGGGAGAGAGTAAGCAAAAACAGGGGGAATGGCAGGCAGGGGAGAAGCAGGCTCTCTGCTGAGAAAGGAGCCTGATGTGGGGCTCCATCCCAGGACGCTAGGATCATGACCTAAGCTGAGGGCAGATGCTTAACCTGACTGAGCCACTCAGGCTGACTTCTAGCCACCCCTAGAAGCAGCTTCTTTAAAATTTGTTTAACAGCTTTATTAATATATAATAGATATACCATATAAGTTATCCACTTAGCTTCAGTATTTTTATCATTCACGATATGTCCAACTGTCATCACCACAGTCAATTTCAGAATATTTTATCACCTCCAAAAGATATCCTGTCCTTTCAGCTATCACTCTTTCCCCATCTTCATCCTCCAGCTGTAAGTACCACTAATCTGCTTCCCATCACTATAGATTTACCTGCTCTAAAAATTTCATATAAATGGAATAATATTATATATGTGGCCTTTTGTGATGGGCTTCTTTCACATAGTACATTTTCAAGGTTATTCTAGGTAGTATGCATTAACAGTTCATTCCTTTTATGGCTGAATAATACTCCATGGGATGGATATCCCACATCTTATTTTACCTATTCATTAGTTATGGGCATTTGAGATATCCATTTACAAGTTTTTGTGTGAACATATACATTAATTTCTCTACTATATTCTATACTATACTAATAACTCATTAATTCAACAGATTTTAGGGTGTTCTTTAGGTAGATAAATATATATATATGTATATATATATATATATATATATATATACTCAAGATCATTTCATCTGTGAATAGTTTTACTTCTTCCTTTTCAATCTGGATGTCTTCTGGTTTTGTTGTTATTTTTATTGTTGCTTGTTTTTGCCTGATTATCTCGACTAGAGCCTCCACTATAACATTAAATAGAAATGTAGTTAGAAATCTGAATAGAAATCTGTGTTGTTTTTGTTTTTGTTTTTTTATAATCTTAGGAGGAATGAATCTAGTTTTTCATCATTAAGTATAATGTTAGCTGTGGGTTGTTCATTAGTACACTTTTTCATGTTGAAGACATTCCCTTCTCTTCACAGATTGTTGAGTATTTTATCATCAATATGTGTTGGATTTTGTTAAACATTTTGCATCTTTTGAGATTATCATGTGGCCTTTCTTATTCACTGATATAAAATGTCAAGTGATTTTCAGGTGTTGAATCAAATTTCACAATTTCATCACAAAACTCTTGTGTTTTGATTTGAACCGGTTATGGTTTAAATGTGACATTGTATGTGTAAAAGTTCAGCACAATACCCCATTACCCAAACAACATTTACTCATTATACACATGTACTTTTGTGTACCCTTCTTATACCCGATACATGATGTTTAAGACTCTGCTAATTAAGATAATTCCTACTAATTAAGATAATGCTACAAATGCTGCCTTGTCTTGCTCCTCTTCCCACTTTCCTCACACACACGCACACACGCACACACACACACACACGTGTGTGTGTGTGTGCGTGTGTGCGTGTGTGTGTGTCTTCCCTTTGTCTCCTCATCTGGCCCTCACATTATCCTCCTTTTCCAAATTAAATGATGACATTCCCATGTTTCTACAGATTTACCCTGGATCTCTTTCTCCCTTCACTTCTTATTTCTCTTCTTTTCTGCCTTCTTTAATTCCTGCACTCACATCCTCTATTATCTTTGCAGTATATTAAAAAAATATCAGATAAGCTTAAGTAATACTACCACTCAACAACATTGACTGAGTACTTAGTAGGTTGTAGGCACTGAGCTCAGCATCATGGAGACAGAATTGAATAGAACAGTCCCTGCCTTGTAGATACAAGTGAAGAGTCCCTCTCTTCTCAATGTGGTGTGGAGATCAGCAGCTTTACTACCTTCTGGGAATGTGCTGGAAACACATTCTGCATCCCAGACCTACTTAAAAAAATATATGTATATATATATATGGATTGTCACCGAGCCCAGGTGATTTGAGTGCACAAAAATGAATGAGAAGCCTAGGAAAGGCACTCCAAAAGCATCAATATACAAACTGTTACTCATTAGAACTGCTTTTACTCTTTGCTTTTGCATTAAAGATCCCTAATTTCCTCTACCTATGGAATAAAGTGACACACTACATGATATAGGATGTAATTTTTCATCCTATAATACAATTTAACTTTTATTCCATAAATAGATTTGTTTTTGCTTCCTTCCCTTCCTGTAAGGTATGCAATCCCACTTATGCAGCTGTCAGGAACAGTTATTAAAACTTCCACTTGGAGGGGGCACCTGGGTGGTGCAGTTGGTTAAGCATGCAAGATTTGGTTTTGGCTTAGGTCATGATCTCAAGGCCCTGATCTCAGAGTAGTGAGATGGAGTCCCACATCAGTCTCCACATTCAGCTTGGAGACCGCTTGAGATTCTTTCTCCCTCTCCCTCTGCCCTTCTTGCTTGTATTCTCTCTCTCTCTCAAATAAGGAAATGAATCTTAAAAACAAATAAACTTCCACTTGAGGACTGGGAGATAGGCTGACTCTGACTCTGGGAGCATTCTAGAAAGCCTCAGTGCAGAATGGGGTGGTGAGTAGTATATAGAATATACCAAAGAATGAGTAGACAGTGGCACTGGTTGCTTGGCACACCCAGAAAACAGTGTCTAGAAAGATGGAAAATATAATGAAACAAGATAGATAGGATGCAGACTGTGTTCAGGTTTCTTGGCTTCACTAACTTGGCCAAACCCCAATCTCAACTCAGATAGGCAGCCTAATCCAAGGTTCTTTACCTTTGTTTTCAGTCATTCTCCAATTTTGCCTTATTCCCCAAAACATCCAGTTCCCATCTTTCCCTTTTGCTTAATAATGTTGACCTGTACTGCATTTTCTACTCTCATTTTTGTGCTCTCTTTATCTTATAGATTCAGTATAAATATTATTTTAAGTATATTCCAACATTATTTTCATGTCTTTCTCTTGACAATGAATCTCATTCCTTTTTCTGGATCTATTGTTTCTGGGTGACATTGTTAAGTACAGGCACTGACCTGTTCAGTCTAGTATCTGACCCTACTCACCAGCCTCCCCCCTGACTTAGAAGGCATATCTACTAGCCTCACTTAGCCTCCATAGTCAATACTACTGGACACCAGTCTTGGACTGTACATTCCAATCAAAGCACTTCCAGGTATGTTCTGTGATGTCAAGGCAGGTCATACTTAAAAACAAAAAACAAAAAACAAAAACAAAAACAAAAAAAACACAAAGCTCTTCATTACAAAATATTTAGACAGGTTATAACAAAGGTCAACTAGTTTCTTTACAACAGTATTTCTAGAAAAGGGAATAAGGTCCTTCTGTATAAGGCCCAGTACAAACAACTTTAATAGTTGTTTGATTGTACCTAATGATGATAGTGAAAATGCTAATATTCAACCCAATAAGGAATGTGTACTTGAATGTGCCTAAGGCCTTGCCCCATCCCATGCCACATGTCAGCATCACAGTGTATTTTTCTTCTCTGTAACACAAGGGATTAGACCCATTCCCAAATTACCAAAACAGTATTCAGAAATATCCATAAATTGGGATGCCTGTGAGGCTCAGTCATTAAACTTCAGAGCCTTTGGCTCTGAAGCTCCATATCTGGCTTCCTGTTCAGTGGGGAGCCTGCTTCTCCCTCTCCCACTCCCCCAGCTTGTGTTCCCTCTCTCATTGTGTCTCTGTGTGTGTCAAATAAATAAATAAAATCTTAAAAAAAGAAATATCCATAAATTGTTTATAAACCACTTCCCTCTTCCAGCAATACTGGTTTTGTTTTCGATGCTGCACAGTCCTTCGTATAAGAGAGTACAGTTTGATACCACATTTCACTGATTTCATTTTTCTTGCCTTCGTTTGAGGTTACCTAAATAAATAAATAGTCTTACTCATGCATTAGTTGGTCTCTTCTGGCAACCCTCATTTACTTGCATAAAGTGGACTCAGCATCAAAACACAGCCAAACTGGATGGACATGTTTCCCCCGTCTGCATCCAGTGGCCAGCCCCTGGAACTGCTTTGTTTTCATTTTATTCCCCTCCTCTGGACTTTTCTCGAGTAGGTTATGCCTCTAGTAACTGAACAGAAAAAAGTGGGATCCCTAGCCTTTGCAAATATGAAAATTTATGGGTTTTTTTAGCATACAAGTTGTGTTGCCCAAATTTCTTTTAGTATTTGTTTATTAAGAAAATACAAAAAAGAAAAAAAAAGAAAATATATAAAACAAAGTTAGTATGAATAAATTGGCTTCAAATAGTGCTTCATTTCTCTTCCTGGGGATCTAATGAAGAGATTATTTATCTTGGGGGTTTGGGATAGTCTGCTGCTTCAACTTTTGGATATTCAACGTAAAATGCACAATTTTACAATATTTTCCTAATGCCAGAAACTTTAACTTACTTTAGATTTATATCAGCACACAAATGAGAAAAATCCTTTTCTTTAATTGCCAAGCCAGCTATAAATATCCCTCTTTATTATATATTGTAAAAAGTACAAAAATAGTTGGTAGTTCACCAAATATTCTACTATTTAGGCTCTCTGAAAGCTCTCTATAAGAAATAGATTATTTGGCCATTTATTTTTTAAATATCTACTAAGTGGAATGTATTATTTTGTATAACACTCTTGGACCAAAATCTTTTCTTGTAAGAGAGTGTCTGCCATAAAAATAATTGACCAATAAATTACAAATGAATGAATGAATGAATAAAATTTGTCTTGTTTTTCATTAAAACACTGCAACTATCAAATATTCAGAAACTCCACCTATTATATCTCTTACCCACATAGTTCCAAACATTCTAAAACAATCATGGTATGGTATAGAATACATGCGATGTGTGCATGCAAACATGTATGTACACATACATACACCCCAAAATGAAACCTGTCTATGAAGAATAAGGATGCTGTCCTAGGAGACTTAATTGAAAATCAGTTCAGAGTTCTAATACTACATCCAAACCACAATGATTAAATATAATTGGCAGATGAATACAATGTTAACTACCTCTTCTCCCCATCCATCTACATGTAACTGAAGCTCTTCCCTGTATAGAAAGCACTCAAGTTCCCTTCCACAAACTAGATTCTACTGAAAATGTCTGGAATTACTGGTCCAAGAGAAGAATGACAGTTCTCATAAACAACAGAAAGGAGAAGATATGTCTTGTGAGGGGGAAAGGAAATTTTATTTATCTATATTCAACATACTATTACTTGAGAAAACATAATGTTTTTGATCTCTTTGTGGCTGTTTCAAATGCATAGAATTTATTATTATTTTATAACTTAAATGCCATTAGATAGAAAATTGTTTCTGTCACTGGGTTTTACACACACACACACACACACACATATCAGGAAGTTTGATGAAGAAGACAACAGAAATTTTCTATCAATCTTTCTACTCGTTTCTCTGTGCTCTTTCTTGTATCTATCTGACATTGTAGTCTTTGTTACTTTTGAAACCAAAACTTTGTAAATTTTCACCCAGGAAGGAAAGGATAACTAGCTTTTTCCTACATCCTTAATTATTAACTTCTGATGTCACAGCAGTAGAAACCTCATATGGAACAGTAAAAACAAAATTCCAATCTAAGATGAGGGAAATTGCAATAAAGTTCATACCAACAATCTCTGGAAAATAAAAAGTTTGTTTACCTTTTATCAATCAGCCTGTTATATTTATAAAGGTCATATCATTAACAGGAAAGCCCTAGAAGTTAATGAATATTTCCTGAGTTGTTTTCAAACTTTTTAGCAGTATAATCCTTTCAAATTTGTGTTGATCTTTATGTAACTCAGCCAATCTCACCTTTTGATGCCAACTGCGTAATAATTAATGAATATTCATTGCATTCTTCAAACAGTTTTGAGCACATACACTTATATAAGAGCATATGCTCAAAAACAACCTTTCCTTATTCATGCAGTTCATTCTCTTGATTGAGAGACAAAGAAAAAATCATGCCTGATTATGAGAGAGCCAAAATTACTATGATTTAAGAGAAAAGCTGAATGGTTGCATGGGGCAGTCTAATGCCAGAGTCAGGCCAAACCTTGGCCAAGTGCTGCCTGCAGTAGGGCCTGGATGGATGAGAAGAAGCTCATGGGATGAAAGGAGTATTGATAACTCATTCATCTCTGTTTTCCTAAAACATTATCATTACTGAAAGTGGGGTATTGAAGTCTGCAACTATAATTTTTGAATTGTCTAGTTCTCCAATTCTGTCTGTTTTTCTTTCAAGTCTTTTTGGGCTTTCCTTTTAGGTACATATATATTTACATTCTTATATCTTCTTGAATATTTACAGGTGTAGCACTATAAATATCATTCTTTGTCTCTAATAGTAAGTTACATCTTGAGGCGATTTTTTATATTTTTATAGTCATTCTGCTCTCCTTTGTTTATAGTTTATAGAATATATCTCTTCCCTCATTTCATTTTCAATTTGTTTTTGAATCTACAGTGCATTTATCTGTAGACAGCATATTGTTTAGATCAAGTTTTGTTTTCTTTTTTAATCTATTTTTGGGATGATTAATGTATTTGCATTTACTGACTAGGTAAGATTTACATATGCCAGTTGGCTGGCTATTTGTTTTCTGTATGTCTTATGTCTTATCTGTTGTTATTTCTCTTGTATTGCTGTCTTTTCTCATGTTAAATAATAGTACCTATTGTGTTATTTTAATTACCCTGTCATTCTTTAATTTGATGTTGTTGTTTAATTATTTTCTTAGTGGTTGCCCTGGGGGTTAAAATTAACATCTTAATTTATAATAATCTAGTTTGAGTGAACACCAACATAATTTCAATCATATATAAATGTTTTGGTCCTGTATAGTTATATTTCTTCCAGCTTTTTGGTACTATTATCACACAAAGTACAATGTCTTCACTATTCATAGATTCCATATTTTTAAAGTACTCTACTTGCAAAAATAGTTCTAATGCCAAAATTAATATGAGTGGCTCCTTTGTGGCCATTTGAGTTCATGAACATAATAGCAAAAAGTTTGAGTCACCCAATCTGTATGTTCCCTGCTGGGCCAAACAAAGCAATGCTCTGCCTTCTTGTTTCAGCTCTCATAGAGAAATGACAAAGGGGTCCACGTAGCACAGAGCAGTGCAAAAAGTTCCGACTATAGGACCAGTTGAATGGGATTTGAATCCTTAATCTGACACCTGTAGGGAAAGGTGCAGGCATGTCACTTAATATTTTTTCTTTAGTAAAATGAGGAAAATGGAATCTGCCAAGAGGTGTTATTTGTAGGATTTAAGATTATAATCCATGTAATTGATCATGTATATTCACATATGCATATATCGTATATATATGATTATTGTTTTTACAGAGATTCCTTTATTTGCATATATTTAAAATTATGACTTCAAATCTTTTTCTTATAATTCCAATGTCCAGACTTCCTAGAGAATAGTTTTCATTGATAACTATTTTATTTTTCCTTTACATGGACCATACAAATCACCAATTTAAAATGTACAATGCAAGTTTCTTCCTTCCACCCTTCCTTCCTTCTTTCCTTCCTTCCTTCCTTCCTTCCTTCCTTCCTTCCTTCCTTCCTTCCTTCCTTTCTTTTTTTTAGTACACGACATACTTTTTTTTCTTTATTTCTTTTGTTGAATACAGGACATTTCAAATAATATATTGTGGCAACTTTGGAGATCAAATTCTCTTCCCCACTCAGGTTTTATTGTTGCTGCTTGTGGTATTATTGCTTATTTCGTGACTTTTCTTTTTTTTTTTTTCTTCTTTAAAGACTTTATTTATTTGAGAGAGAGAGTGAGTGAACTTGGGGAGAGACAGACGGAAAGGAAGAGAAAGAATCTCAAACAGTTTCCATGCCCGGGTTGGAGCAGAATGCAGGGATAAATCTCAGGAACCTGGGATCATGACCTGAGCTGAAATCAAGAGTCTGAACTCTTAACTGACTGAGCCACCAAGGCACCCCTTGTTTAGTGGCTTTTCTGAACAAATTCTGTGAAGTTTCTGCCTGGTTATCTTAGTGTTAGCTAAAGATTAGATAAAAATTTCCTTAAATGCCTGGAGCTAACAAGTCTCCCTGTCTTTGTCCATAGGCTGTATGTGTGAGGGTGGCAGCACCCCTTAAACAGTAAGCCAGGCATTTGACAATTCTGCCTTATCCTTTACTTCTTATTTGTGCAGAGCCTCAAGGTCAGCGAAAGTGGGAGTTTATGGCATCATCATCTTCTGATCATGTTCATAGCCCTGGGCAGGTGTATGATCCTATGCCTACACTTGTCCTTATCCATTCTGAGGAACATGTCAAACATTTTCAAAGCTCTCTATGCATATCTCATTCCACAGCTTTTCTTTTTAAGCTTTTTGGGTAGCTATTGTTTGTTCAAACTGTCATCCACTGCCTAAGGCAGCTATAATGTTAAACAATTGCTACTTATTTTTTTAAACAAATTATTAGGAAAAAGGCTATTCACACTGGGAGAGCTCCAAGTTAGGACAAATGAAAATTGTCTTGAGAATGAGGCTTTTCACAGGACTGTCAGATAGGGCAATAATGGCAATTCTTGGAGATGGAGCACTGAAGGAACACCAGTTCCATTCCGCCCCTTTCAGTGGGTGCCCTTCTGCTGCTTTTGCCATGATTGTTGACTGTTAGCTTTTAAGGCTACTGTAGGACAGGATATGAGGGCTAGAAAGAGCACAAGTTAAAATTCCATACAGCTTACTGTTATTCCTGAGATTCAGCCCTTTTTTTTAAATAAATATGCTCCAGATTACTGAAAGATATGGATTAATTTTCAGACTTCTTAAAAATTATTCTGACAAGGGGAGCCTGGGTGGTTCAGTCAGTTAAGTATCTTCCTTCATCTCAGGTGATGATCTCAGGGTCCTGGGATCAGCCTGCATCAGGCTTCTTGCTCAGTGGGGAGTATGTTTCACCTTCTCCTGCTGCACCTTGTCCCCTCACTTGTTTTCACTCTCTCTTTCTCTCTCAAAAAAATAAATATATAAAATCTTTAAAAAACTATTCTGACAATTGTTTTGCCAGTTTCTTATTGCTTTTATGGAACAAAGGGTTTTTTGGAAGTTCTTGAGGTTCCATTTCCACTGACAACCCCTTCTTCCCTAATTTTGAATTTTAAAGATTGTTGATGTTGATTCTCTACAGATTTCACAAAATATTGAATAAACAGGGATATCTGAATTCCACTGAACAGATTTCTCTTTAATTCACACACCAGGTCTTAATATCCACTGCAAATACTAGCCCCCAGCCATACCAAACCATTTGCAGTTTCTCTAACATGCTATAAGATTTGTAATTCTGGGCAGCTTAGTTTCTCAGTTCATATTTTCTGCACTCCCCCTACTTTATACCTAAACAATTCTCAGTAATCTATTAGAATTATTCTTAATATGATAATTGTCTTTATTTTTTTATTTTAAATTAGCATATAATGTATTATTTGTTTCAGGGGTACAGGTCTGTGATTCATTAGTCTTACACAATTCACAACACTCACCATAGCACATACCCACCCCAATGTCCATCACCGAGCCACTGCATCCCTCCTCACCCACCTTCTCCCCTCCAGCAACCCTCAGTTTATTTCCTGAGATTAAGAGTCTCTTATGGTTTGCTCCCTCTCTGGTTTCCTCTTATTTCATTTTTTCCTCCATTCCCCTATGATCCTCTGCCTTGTTTCTCAAATTCCTCATATTAATGAGATCATAGATAATTGACATTCTCTGACTTATTTCCCTTAGCATAACAACCTCTAGTTCCATCCACGTCATTGTAAATGGCAAGATTTTGTGAGGTTTTGATGGCTGCATAATATTCCATTATATGTATGTACTACATCTTCTTGATCTGTTCAACAGTTGATGGACATCTAGGCTCTTTCTGTAGTTTGGCTATTTTGGACATTGCATCTATAAAATTTGGGGTGCATGTGCCCCTTCAGATCACTACAGTTGTATCTTTAGGTTAAATACCAAGTAGTGCAATTGCTGGGTAGTAGAGTAGCTCTATCTTCAACTTTTTGAGGAACCTCCATACTGTTTTCTAGAATGGCTGCACCAGCTTGCATTCCCACCAACAGTGTAGGAGGGTTTCTTTTTCTTTGCATCCTTGCCAGCACCTATCATTTCCTGACTTGTTAATTTTAGCCATTCTGACTGGTGTGAGGTGGTATCTCATTGTGGTTTTGATTTCCTTGATGCCAAGAGATGTTGAACACTTTTTAATATGTCTGTTGGCCATTTGGATGTCTTCTTTGCCAAAATATCTGTTCATATTTTCTGCCCCTTTCTTGATTGGATTATTTGTTCTTTGGGTGTTGAGTTTGATAAGTTCTTTATAGATTTTGGATACTAGCCCTTTATCTGATATGTCATTTGCAAATATCATCTCCCATTCTGTTGTTATCTTTTGGTTTTGTTGACTATTTCCTTTGCTGTGCCAAAGATTTTTATCTTGATGAAGTCTGAATACCTCATTTTTGCCCTTGCTTTCCTTGCCTTTGGAGATGTTTCTAGGAAGAAGTTGCTGCAGCTAAGGTTGAAGAGGTTGCTGCCTGTGTTCTCCTCAAGGGTTTTGATAGATTCCTGCCTCACATTTAGGTCTTTCCTCCACTTTGAGTCTATTTTTATGTGTAGTGTAACGAAATGATCCAGTTTCATTTTTATGCATGTGGCTGTCCAATTTTCCCAAAACCATTTTTTGAAGAGACTGTCTTTTTCCATTGGAGATTCTTTCTTGCTTTGTCAAAGATTAGTTGACCATAGAGTTGAGGGTCCATTTCTGGGCTCTCTATTCTGTTCCATTGATCTATGTGATTGTTTTTGTGCCAGTACCGTACTGTCTTGATGATTACAGCTTTGTAATAGAGCTTGAAGTCTGGAATTGTGATGCCACCAGCTTTGGTTTTCTTTCTCACCATTCCTCTGGCTATTCTGAGTCCTTTCGGGTTCCATGTAAATTTTGGGATTATTTACTCCATTTCTTTGAAAAAAGTTGATGGTATTTTGATAGGGATTGCCTTAAAGATGTAGATTGCTCTAGGTAGCATAAACATTTTCACAATATTTCTTCCATGAGCATGGACTATTTTTTCATTTCTTTGTGTTTTCCTCAATTTCTTTCTTAAGTATTCTATAGTTTTCTGAGTACAGATTCTTTGCCTCTTTGGTTAGATTTATTCTTAGGTATCATAAGGATTTGAGTGCAATTGTAAATGGGATCAACTCCTTAATCTTTTTTTCTTTCTTCTGTCTTATTGTGGTATATAGAAATGCAACTGATTTCTGTGCATTGATTTTATATCCTGATACTTTACTGAATCCATGTATGAGTTCTAGCAGTTTTGGAGTGCAGTCCTTTGGGATTTAAAGATAAAATATCATATCATCTGCCAAGAATGAGAGTTTGCTGTCTTCTTTGACAATTCAGATGTCTTTTATTTCTTTTTTGTTGTCTGATTGCTGAGGCTAGGACTTCTGGTACTATGTTGAATAGCAGTGGTGATAGTGGACACCCCTGCTGTGTTCCTGACCTTAGGGGATATTTTCTCAGTTTTTTCCCACTGAGAATTATATTCATGGTGGGTTTTTCATAGATGGCTTTGATTATACTGAGGTATGTACCCTCTTTTCCTACACTTTGAAGAGTTTTGATCAAGAAAGAATGCTGTACTTCGTCAAATGCTTTTTCAGCATTTATTGCGAGTATAATATGGTTCTTTCCTTTCTTTTACTAATGTATTGTATCACATTGATTGATTTATGGATGTTGAACCAATCTTGCAGCCCAGGAATAAATCCCACTTGGTTGTTGTGAATAATCATTTTAATGTATTGTTGGATCTTGTTGGTTAGTATTTTAGTGAGAGTTTTTGCATCCATGTTCATCAGGGGTATTGGTCTGTAATTCTCCTTTTTGATGGGATCTTTGTCTGCTTCTGGGATCAAGGTAATGCCAGCCTCAAAAGTGAGTTTGGAAGTTTTCCTTCCATTTCTATTTTTGGGGACATTTTCAGGAGAATAAGTATTAATTCTTTAAATGTTTGGTAGGATTCCCCTGGGAAGTCATCTGACCCTGGGATTTTGTGGTTTTTTTGGGAGATTTTTGATTACTGCTTCAATTTCCTAACTGGTTATGAGTCTCTTCAGGTTTTCTACTTCTACCTGGTTCAGTTTTGGTAGTTCACACCTCTCTAGGAATGCATCCATTTCTTCCAGATTGTCAATTTGCAGGTGCTTATTTGCTCATAATATGTTTC
This sequence comes from Lontra canadensis, assembly GCF_010015895.1. Taxonomy (NCBI): domain Eukaryota; kingdom Metazoa; phylum Chordata; class Mammalia; order Carnivora; family Mustelidae; genus Lontra; species Lontra canadensis. The sequence continues at coordinate 2,011,327 of NW_022631139.1, forward strand.
TTATAATTGTTTGTATTTATTTGGTGTTGGTTGTGATCTTTCCTCTTTCATTCATGATTTTATTAATATGAATCCTTTCTCTTTTCTTTTTAATAAGTCTGGCCAGGGATTTATCAATCTTATTAATTATTTCAAAGAATAAGCGCCCAGTTTCATTGATCTGTTCTACTGATCTTTTGGTTTCTATTTCATTGATTTCTGCTCTGATCTTACTGTTTCTCTTCTCCTGCTGGGTTTAGGCTTTCTTTGCTGTTCTTTCTCCAGCTCCTTCATGGAGTAGATTTTTAAAAATTCTGATTTTGTGCTTCACTGCTCTATCATTTGCTGGGAGCTGGCTGACAGAACCTTCCTGCCCCCATGGTTTATCTTCCCATATATCACCTTGGCTCACTTCTCTTCATGTCCTACCTTCCAGAAAGTGGTTGCTTTCTGTTCATAGAATTGTTGCTATTCTTTTCTTTGATCTCTTGTTGAGTTTGTAGGTATTCAAACTCATGGTTTGATAACTATCTAGCTGAATTCCTGGGACCTGACGAAATTTAGGTCTCCTACTCCTCCACCATCTTGCTGCCAGCCTAATCCATTGGAGTTCTAAGTAGGCATCATCTCTTCTTCCACTGACCCTTTCAACCAGACAGATTTGATAATATCTCACCTACTGTGCTAGCACCCTGTTTACCTCTATTACAATACCAATCAAATACTGTCATACCTATTTTTCTCCATAAATACAAAGGACATTTACTAAAAGATAATTTTTGATCAAAACAGTGGCAAAATCCTAACTTAATACGTACATACTTAAGTATATATATCTTCACACACATACAGAAACATACATACGTTGAAAGAAAATTTTCCTAACATTCAAAGAACATTATCTGAATGGTGATTGTGATTTTTCCTGCTTTATACTTTCCTGTATTTTCTAAGTGTGATCCCATGGTTTTTAATATTTTATTTTCTTCAGATAATTTGAGAACCTGGAGTCTAAGCCTTGGAACATTCATATGTGTCTACACTTGATTGGTCTACCTTGGAAATGTACTACTGTCAAGGGGAGACAAATTAAGGTTCACAGAGGATCCTCATATGCACAGAACATGGCTGCATAGAAGTCTGACTTGCTCTTGGTTAATAAGCCAAAATCCCTCTGGCAGCCACCAGAGCAACTTCAGCCCATAACAAAGAATTTCCTCATGCCATTCTGCCAACACAACTGAGTTAACAGTGGTGAAAATTCCCAGCCCCAACTTTTATGACTAAGTGAGTCCTGAGTCCAATTACCATGGTTCTACATCCCTGCTATCCATCATGGAATATGACCCAGGAGACACTATGACACTGCCTTGTTCATCATTCTTAATATCATGAATCTTTGACTGGTGACTCAACTGCATGTCTTTAAAACCAGTGCCTATCCCCCCCCCAAAAAAAAATTAATTATGTGTCTCATTCTCAGAATCTCAATCAAAGCTTATTTGCTGGGTGCCTGGGTGGCTCAGTGGGTTAAACCTCTGCCTTCAGCTCAGGTCATGATCTCAGGGTCCTGAGATCGAGCCCCATATCGGGCTGTCTGCTCAGCGGAGAGCCTGCTTCTTTTCCTCTCTCTCTGCCTGTCTCTCTGCCTACTTGTGATCTCTCTCTCTGTGTCAAATAAATAAATAAAATCATTTTTTTAAAAAAGCTTATTTGCTTTTGCTCTATATAGTATTTAATCAAGTTTCTAAATCTAAGGATACTCTGTAAGTTGTATTTTGGGGAAAGAAAAAGAGAGAGAATTTAGGCATTTTGTTGGTAGGTGATAGGCATTGCCCATCCCAACATCTTTAGTCCTGGGTATTTTGGTGCAAAATATGGCCCTTCCCCCTCTTTGTGACCCATGATGGTCTGCAGGTGGTCTTGTAAAACTAATCACAATATTTCACCATCCTTTGTGGCATAACACATAAGTATACCTAAACTTCCATCTAGATTTTTGTTGTCTTAATTTCTTAATCTCTGTGGGTCTTTGATGTCTGAGTCATCTTTCAGTTCAGACCAAAATATAAGCATTAAATTCTGTTAACTTCTAGCACCTTTGTGTTATGACTTTAACTTTATATTTCAACCAGATGGCCTCCTTTATATCTTATTTCTATCTTGTTATCTTGGGTGTCATTCCAATTCTTTTTGACCAGCTCTTCAAATGGATGCTTCACAAGGACTGTCTCTTTAGAGCTCAATTCAATACAACTCTGAGCACTCTTCAGGTCTTCCTCACCCTCCTGCTCCACATTCTGAGAACTTGCAACATTCTTCCTCACTGAACAACCAGGTTCCTTGAAACTGGCTTCCAGAGCTCCACTTGTTGGGGAGTAGATTAAGGAAATCAGTCATCAAGCCAGGTGTGCTGGCCATATTTTCTGATTTTTGCAGCTGTCATTTCTGGAATATATGATCATCAGCACTTCCTATGTGAAAAATCTCAACTGTAACCTGTGATGAAAAAAGCAAAAACAAATGAAGAAAGAGACGAAACAAAAATAAAAATCAAGAAATTATACCTGCAAGAAGCTTATATTCTAGTGGGGAAAAAGCAAAATACAACTTAAAATAGTAAGTAGACAACATAGAAAAAGCACCAACTTAGAATAGTTAGAGTTCAGATAAAAAGGAGATCAAATATTTTGGGGCCAAATTATTAGTTAAGAAGAATTTTTTTTTTTTTTTTTTAAGAAATCTTGGCATAAAATGCTTTTCAGTACTAAAAGAATCAACTCTGTCTGGAACTTCACTTCAATGGAGCTATAGTTGAATTATAGCAGACCCTACTCCACAAAACTCCTTTATGGTTCTCCTGGAACTAGCATGTGGTCCAACCCTTTGTCATAGCTTGACCAAAGGTCCACCAGCCTCTGGCCCTTCCTCCATCTCTGTTTTCAACTCCCCTTTCTTGTCCTCCTCAGATCTTTAACACAAGATGAGCCATTACACGTCACCAAATGCGACACTCTCTCTAAACACATGATTTTTTGTGTTCTGAATGCTCTTCCCTGGCCCTGCTTTGCACTCTTGTTCTTTTAAACTTAGTTCAGGCATACCTAGCAGACAGGAAACCTTCCCTGAGCACTCCTGCTGGATGTGTCAAAAGTCCTCCTTTATGCTCCTGCACTCCCTTTGTCCATCTTTCCTGCTAACTTGATCACTAATATTATAACTGTTGTTTATTTCTCTGTCTCCCCCATCAGAATGGGATCTTGAGGATATACCTACATTTCTCCTCCATATTCCTTAACAGAGACTAATTAAATGTCTGACAGGGTATCAAACTTAGACTTCTTTATATCTATTGTGGAAATTCACACATGCAAGGACATGTATTAACATACACACATTGTAATTAACAATCCTAGGGTAGGGTGAAGGATTTATAGTTAAATAAAATGTCCATTTGATGCTCTCACACCAAAGCTTTTCTTTCCCCCTGAAGATCAATCTCATCCCTATATGTTTCAATTTTAAACTCACTAGCCCAGTGTCTTTTCTTCGTTTCCCTTGTGCAAATTGCCAGTCTGGAACGAATGCTGAAGAATGACACCAAGCACAAATGAACGATGCCTGTGCAGAAGAGCCACTGCAGTTTAAAATGCATCTTAAATGGCAGGGCTGTGATGGATTCACTTCTCCTGCTTGTCCTTGAGAACCAGCAGGGGCACCCATGTTGGGTAATAATTACTCTGCCTTGCTTGAAGGCATAGCACTTGGTTTATAGGACATTGATTCATTTGGATCTTGTGTCTATTCCAGCCCCAGGGCATTCCCCACTGTTGAAATTGACACAGAACAGGGAGAGATAAATGTGTAAAGGCTGGGGCTTTGGGGAGCCCTGAGGCTGATATTGATGAGGCAGTAGACATGGCATTTGCTTCCTGTGACTCTTTTCCATCATAGGAAAGGCAGACTAGGTCCTTACTAGGAGTGAAACCACTCCTTCCATCAACACATTGGAAACCATCTTTGCATCACTTCAGAGGGAAAGAGACACATGAGGGAGCATCCAAAATTAACAGATGGGGACTAGAAATAAAATCAGCCATGGAGAACATGCTTCCTTAACTCTTCAAGCTCAGTGTCCCTTCAACATACAGAAGTTCAGCCTGTTTATTTTTTAACTCTGTGTAACCCTAACTCCTCAGGGTACCATCCATTGACTTGACTTGACTACCATCTATTTAAAGTTCAGTGAGAATTAGAACCAAGAATGGGATAAAGAATACTTTTCCTGCTTCTGTGTTAATCAATACCTTAGTTCATTCTTTAAGGCTAACAGCTTGCTTATTAATACTTGCTTTAACACCTTTCCTTGTGCCCAGAAATCCAAAGCTGTTATCTAACACTTTGGTCCCAATCAGTCCCCAGTTTTGCAAAGCCCTTATTAAAACACAATTTGCCTATCTCTCCCTGACTTCTCTCTTGGACATGAGAGAAGATGCTGAGAAAGTGATGTTCTTTCTTAGGGATGTAAGTCTAATTATTTTTGTTTGGCTGTGAGGAGTCAAGGAGCCAACATTAACAAATGCTAGTCTCTAAACTAAAACTTTTTTTTTTTTTAAGTATGTTTTTATGCTTCACTTATTCCAATTTCTTGGCACAATGACCAAACTTGCCCCTGCAAATCCTGTATGTGTCACTATAACACACAATTTCTTTTCCCTTGGGACCTCTCCAGAGCCACTTTTTCACCTGTTGTTCTGATGCCTCTTTCTGCTCAGATCTGCCCCCTGCAGTCTTATTCAAGATACTTCCTTGCACTTTCTCATTTTAGGGAAATCTTTACTCCTTCCCCTCACTAGTGAAATTCATTCTATATTTATCTACCTTGTCTCTGTCTTTCAGGCTCTCTCTTTCCCCTGGCCTCCAATCAGCTTTTGATCTTGATACCTTATACTGCCCTCCTCATGCTCTATGCCCCAGTCAAACAAGCCGCAGTCTTTCTTTTGCACACATTCTGGGCTTACTCGGCCCCATGCCTTCCCCTCATGCTGCTGCTGGCCTACAGATTACTTCATTGTACCCTGAGCCCTTGTGTGTCAGAACTCTACCTGGATTTCTTCCCAGATGTCATCTGATAGACACATGGAAATCCTAAGCTTTACTTCTTAAAAGTTATATTTCATCACTTTTACTCCACGTATTTATACCTTTAATCTTCCGGGGGGTGGGGAGGAAAGAGTATAGAATGTAAAGCCACATGCAAACAAAGGGAACAGCCTGTGGGGTGAAGTTCCAGCTAGTTTGTTTCCTTTGGGGTGGGGAGAGGGTCAAGTGTTGAGTTTGGAGGGGTTAGTTCAATAGATCTAGATGGTTCTGAATAGTTAGAAGACCCTTTCAGTGCCTGCCAAAGAGTTGGCAGGCTGATGAAAATAAATGGAATGGTCTTATTTCCTGACTTGTTTTACTTAGTGATTATTGTTTCCTTATGGAAAACCACAGCTAAGAGGGAAAGCCTATGAAATGAATGAGGTGTGGCAAATATCACAGTCTCAGCACAGAGGGCTCATCTGGGCTTTTCCTGCTCCCAGGGAGAAGAACAACTACCCAAATAGGCAGGGCTAGGAAGGCAGTGAGATCAACTGTGGTCACATGACCCTGTTGTATACTAAGCATCCTTCATTTGCCTCTAGCAGATTGAGGGAAACTCCAAGACAGATCTGTTTTTCTCCTTTCTTTCTTTCTTTCTTTCTTTCTTTCTTTCTTTCTTTCTTTCTTTCTTTCTTTCTTTCTTCTTTCTTTTTCCCATTTTATTGTATTTCTTTTCAGTTTTCCAGCATTCATTGTTTATGCACCACACCCTGTGCTCCATGTAGTACGTGCCCTCCATAATACCCACCACCAGGCTCACCCAACACCCCACCCACCTCCCTTCCAAAACCCTCAGTTTGTTTCTCAGAGTCCACAGTCTCTTCATGCTTCATCTCCCCTTCCAATTTCCCCCAATTCACTTTTCCTTTCCTTCTCCTAATGTCCTCCATGTTATACCTTATGAACCAAAAGTAAGTGAAACCATATGATAATTGACTCTCTCTGCTTGACTTAGTTCACTCAGCATAATCTCCTCCTGTTCCATCTATGTTGATATAAAAGTTGAGTATTCATTCTTTCTGATGGAAGCATAATATCAGATCTGTGTTTCTTATTGAAGTTCTAGTACAGTGTGTGTCATGATGCTTAAAAAGTATTTACTAAGTAACAGTAAATCCCAGGGTCTATTTTAGGACACAACACTTGAGAGCACAGACATCAAGCTTATGTGTTTTTCTTATATTGTCATACAAAATTAACTGCTTAATAAAAGTTTGCCAAAGATGGCAAAGCTAAATATATATTACTATAGGAGCTTAAGCCCCATGTGGGTTTTTACTATAACTTATAATCAGGCTGTGACATTTTATAATTGCTGGAGACAGGTTTTGCATATCAAGACAAAATATAGTTATTCATTAATAATTTATTAGAACAAGTTTCATTCTGATATAATAAATGAATTATTAATTGGTGCTTTTAAGGAAAATAGTTCCAAACAGAAGTTGCTTTATTTCTACTTTCTGCTTGGGTTTTAGGTTAGCACAATATTTGCAGAAGACACAAATGCCGCAAATTTAATTATGTAAACAATTTAGAATGTTACTTTTCAAGATCCATCATGTTATTTCAAAATATATCAAAATTAGCACATCCAGTGACAAACTAATTTAGAGGTTGTGCTTGAGCCAGGGAAAAAAGGCACTACTGGCATTTAGAAGAACACATCAGGCAAAGATGGTTTGGACTGAACACTAACAGGGGACGTATTTTATGTTGAAAGTCTATCCATATTTTGTATAAAGATAGCTGCTGCTTAATTAATTTTAAAAATAATTATATAATCTATCGATGTCTCTAACTTATTAGTACTTTATGAATGACATTGTATGTAACCTCCAACAAGAGTAAAAGTCTCTCATGTCCCTCACCTTCTGTGCCTCTAGCTTCTAGTAGTTTCTGGTGTCGAGAAGGCTCTCATTAAGTGTATTGTGATTTAATAATAAACATGGTATGATAGTTATGCTTTAAAAAGTAGCACTTTGGGGACAGCTGGGTGACTTAATCAGTTAAGCCACTGCCTTTGGCTCAGGTCATGATCCCAGGGTCCTGGGATTCAGTACCGCATTGGGCTCCTTGCTCAGTGAAGAACTTGCTTCTCTCTCTGCCACTGCCTGCCACACTGCCTGCTGGTGCGCTCGCTCGCTCTCTCTCTCTCTCTGACAAATAAATAAATAAATAAATAAAATATTTAAATTAAAAAAAAAAGTAGCACTTTGTTTAGCTGGAGAGAAGATCCACACTGTTGAGAAATTCAATGATAACTTAAAACGTAATTAAATAGTACTAATGTAACATTGCATGTCAACTATACTCAAAAAAAAAAAAACCACCAAAAAAACCTCTCATTAAATGGCAAAAGATGGAAGAGACTTTCTGTTATAATCCATTGCCAATTAATACAGGCTGTGTGTCAGCTATAGGCACTTTGGCTTGCACTAGAGATTGAAAATTGGACATGACCTAGTGCTCATCCTTGAGCAAATCTTTGTCTAACAGAAAATGAATAAACAATGTGAACTAAAGTATTCAGAGAGAGTTGCCATATGATTTTCTTTTTAAGGTTCTCAATCCAATCACATGATTACCTTTCTAAAGACATATCTTTGACTTTCTAGTGCCTGGAAAATAAAGCCACATTCTTTAATAGGAAATATCTTGTCCAACCTTAACGATCCTGCCTTTGTCCAATGCTAATTATTCCTGTTCTTCTCAAAATCATCCTTAACTCCAATATCATTGACATCTTGGTGTTCAGATATATACTCTTCCCTTCCTGAAAACTCTACAACCCCCAGTAAACATAACATTTCCCAGGTCCCCACAACAACTCAGCATCTATCTAGTTGTTCATTCTTTTTTTTTTTTTTTTTTTTTTTTTTGTATATATTGGACAGAGAGAGAGGCAGAGGGAGAAGAGAAGCAGGCTCTCCACTGAGCAGGGAGCTTGATGCAGGGCTCGATCCCAGGACCCTGGGATCATGACCTGAGCCTAAGGTAATGCTTAACTGGTTGAGCTACCCACGTGTCCCCTACTTGTTCATTCTTATAGGCCTTGTAGACTGAGGAGATAAGGCTTTTTTCAACAGCCTTCTCCGACAGGAGAGCTACAAATTACAGGAGTCCGTATTGACACTGTATGTGTTAAAGGTATTTAACACAACCTACAATTTAGAGTTAGAACAGAATTGGTGAGTTTGTGCAGATCAAGTAGAAGTAGAGAAAACAGAGGAAGAGCTGAAGTGATTAGAGCATTGACCAGAGACCCATCAGTGAAAATAAAAACAGGAAATATGAAGATGCTGCTGGTAAGGACTTTGTCTCATTACAGTTATACTATAGAGGGTAAAAGACAAAACAAAAACAAAAGCCAAAAACCTTATATCACTGGTCCAAAATACTTCTGGCAATAGAAATAGGAAAATTGAGAGTAGGGATGATGCCAGGAGAAGTTACTAAATTCAGATGAGGCACACTGTGTTTAAGATGATGACAAAACATCTGGGACAGGGGAAGGCGGGGAGAAAGACTTGTAGAACACTTAAAATGTGGGTCTTCAGATTTAGAGAGAGCTCAGAGACAGACATGGTGGTTTTGAAGTTTGAAATTCATCACTCTTAGCACTTCACCAAATGTTATTTACCCGTTATGTCTATTCCCTGACCAGATTGTCAGTTCCTCAAGATGGGGATGGTCTACTTTTTCTGCTGCTATCACTCTAGTGACAGGACCAGTGTCAGATGCATAGTAGTGGATTAACTGGCAATGGAAAAAAAAAAAAACTATGTAAAACATAGCATATAGTGGACAGTATATATTTCTACTTTACATGTTCTCTACCCTAAAGAAGTTAGTGTCCTAGAGAAAATAAAAGATATACATAATAAACTCTAGACAGCTAGGTAAAAGTAGATAAGCCAGGGCTAGGCTTATGGGCAAACAGGGAAACTTGGTTTTGGCACTGCAAAGGGTGGAGAGAAAAACCATTATGGAATAGCTCTTATTTATGTGGGTCCCTTATTTTTATTATTTTTATTTTTAAAGATTTTATTTATTTATTTGACACAGAAAGAGAACACAAGTAAGAAGAGCAGTAGGCGGAGGGAGAGAGAGAAGTAGGCTCCCCGCCTAGTAGGGAGCACAATGTGGGGCTCAATCCCAGGACCCTGGGATCATGACCTGAGCCAAAGGCACAAGCTTAACTAAGTGAGCCACCCAGACACCCTTTAAGTGGGTCTTTTAATGAAGAAAATGAATTTGGAGAGCTTCCCAAGCTCTAAAAGTGTTATAATTTTATGACGTATCTGCTTTTCCTTCATGTTAGGTTGTAAGTGATACTCTTTCCAGTTTTCTTAGATAGTTTATACAATGCACTTACATAATAAGCTTTCATCTATTTGTTTCAATTTAACTGTTTTGTTTTGTTCTCAGTGCACATAATGCTTCATGGCTTCTTGGTGTAGAAGAAAGAGTGAAGAGGAGGAGAGTGGTATAGACGTCCTGGCCTGGATTTGGCATAGGCAACTTTTCCACTCATATACTTATTTTGAGGTTTACTTCTTGTTCTTGCCCTGGGACCCTCCAAATGCAACTCCTGGTATCCTTCACAGATGGATGCCCCCTCTGGCCCTTATTCTGGACTAAGATTTCTTCCACTTGAATGAATATTCTATCAACAGCTGGAAATTCCTCTTTTGTTTAAGGTCCAATTCTCCTTCCTATTATATGCTCTTTCTCCCTCTTCCTTATTATTTCACTGGGAACTCAGGCAAGAGAATACAACAGCACACACACACATACACACACACACACATTAAAAAATATTACATTTTGTAAATTATTATCTAATCACACAATTTTGACTGGACAATTTCAATGAATCATATTTTAGTTTCAAACATTGGAGAGTTGGGAATCCAAGCTACAAAATTAATTATTCTTGGTTTTTAGAGTTCATAATTTCGGTGGGTATTAACATCATATTAATATAAAAATGAATATTCAAGTATTGTTTACTGTAATACTTCAAGTCTGTGAAATATATTAGAATATGGGCATATGAGAAGACATTAACATTTGTCTTCAAATAAAAAACTATTCTCTTTCTTAAAAAACCTGTAGGTTATCAGGGTAATGTTTCAATTAAATGTGTGTGCATTATACACATACATACCCATTATTTGAAATTGTGTTATTTTAAACTCTTAGTTTTCTGCCTAATATCCTTGTATCAGAGTAACCAAAGGAAGTGGGTCAGAAAATCTGCTTGTATTTTTGCAGTAATCATTGATCTAATCTGAATCATAGTATTATGATTAATTCAATGGAGATGCTAGTATTGGGAGAACTGACAATTCAGTATTTTCTGAGAGCACTCTATCCTTATAGTCACCTTCCTCAAGGTTCTTCTTTTCCTAAAACAGTCCCAGGTCCAGGCTAAAGGAAGGAACTAAGGTTTGAGGAGCAATTCAGCATGGAGCTTGTGTCCAGTAAGGTTAGAAGGAAAATGAAGCAGAACGAAGAGAGCAATCAAAGCTGCTGCAGATAACTGGTTCTGAAGCAGGGAAACCAGGAGCCTCTGAGAATTTCATGGGCAGGGAATGGAGCAGGCTCAGAAACCAGACAGAGGGGAGTCAGATCAGAAGCAGATGAAATGGCATTGATTTCTGGCCTGGACTGTGCTGTAGAATGTGATGCTCTGCCCTATAGGTCAATCTCAGACTACTGATATTACCTTGAGGAAGGAGGTGAGGACATGGTGAGATCAGAGAGCAGCCAAACACTGCACCCACAGTGCCTTACATGGCATGACCTTAGATCCCTGCCTCTAAGCCCAAATAGAGGATGCCCTTTCTATCCAAGGATCACTTTGCCCTTTAACATTGCCTGTTTATAATCCATATTGGTAGCCAACTTGTGGAATTTGTAATTCTACTGACTTTCTAAATCTAGGGACTCACAGACATCCACATGGAGCCAGGTGCAGAAGTCACTGAGGACCAGAAAGTTTCTACCATAATATGAGGGCACTAGGAAAAGCTAACCCAGTGAAAGATTAAAGAAATCCACTGAAGAACTTAAATCAATAGTGATCCAAAGGTCTACTCTTCTCTTTATAGACATACAAGTCAGAGAGATTTAATAGAATTTGGATGATCATGCCTGAATTTTCTGCCTCCAACAGAAAAGGCGGTAAAATATTTTTGTTGTTGTTTTCATTGTAAGCACACAAAGTCAATAAGAATGAAGTCAAGGGCTCCATACATCATTTATTGATGTTTCTGAGAATTTCATCAAGTTCTCCTCTTATCCCCCACTATGGCCTAAAGTATGAACTCTTTCTAGATTAATTTATGGTGTTCTATATAATCCTATGTAGTATTCTACAAAATGAAGATAATTGTTGTTTTTTTCCTAGAGAAGAAGTCTGTACCTTTGGAGAAAAGTCATGTCATCATGGCTAAAAAAAATATTTTCCTCCTGTTCCATGGAAGAGAAAACTAGATGGAACAAAATAGCTGAGTTCCATGTCTGGAAGCTTGCAGACAGTAAACTGAGAAGGTAGAAAATGGGAAGGACAGCAAGTGGAGGATGCTGGAAATGGGAAATTCCCCAATGTCCACCTAAGGTGTAGAATCATGACCCATGCATGTGAAAAAAAATAGCACTCTCTTCACTATTTATGTGAAAGTGTAGACTTCAGGTAGTAAAACTTCACTAAAAATGGGTTAAGTTTCTATATATTTATATATTTCCAAATACTCTGTGTCCAGTTAAGGAATTAAATAATTGATTGAAGAACAAAAACGGTATTGCTTCTTTTGCTCTGTTGGATTTGAATGCAATACATTACAATTGGTCCCTTAAAAATGCCTCCAAAGGTGTTTTTTTGCTTGTTTGTTTGTTTGTTTGTTCCTTCACTTATTATAAATGATGAACAAAGTAAATGGTAATTTGTTAAAACTAAAATTCATGAAATGTGAGCCCTACATTCTACTGGGATTCAGGCAGAGCATGTATTATTGTTTTTAAGAGCATAATTTGAGTGTAACCTTTGTTTACCCACTAAAACTAGGACAAAATAAAGAGCAGCATGTCCCCTAAGTAAAAGTTGGGGAGAAGGTATCTGTTCTCTGGAGTAAAGCAGAAAATTTTAGCAAAGTACCTAGATTTGACTATGTAACATTACATTCAGCTGATTTTGTAAGATCCATTCACTCAATTTTCTATTGCTGTTTTATTTTAGGTGATCCTAAAGAGAAAATCATAGTCATAGTTTGGTTCCAACTAAGTTCATCTAAATAAAAGGTCACAAAATAACTTCATCCAGAAGCTTTAAATACAAAGACAAACCCCTAAATAAACTTTCTTTGCAGAAAAATATATCTTCTGTCAATGATGAGCCTGTTAATAAGAAGTGTCTCTTAGGCATCTGGGTGGCTCAGCTGGTTAAGTGTCCAACTCTCACCTTCAGCTCGGTCATGATCTCTTGGTTTTGGCTCAGGTCATGATTTCAGGGCACTGAGATGGAGTCCTGCATAGGGCTCTGAGCTCAGGGTGAAGTCTGCTTGAGATTCTTTTTCTCTCTCTTCCGCTCCCTCACTCTGTTCCTCCCTTCTCCCTCTGCTCTCAACTCCCCCACACCCCATACACATTCACAAGGTCTCTCTCTCACATTCAAATAAATAAACCTATCTTAGGGAAAAATTAGAAGTATCCCTTAGATGATTAATCATTAGAAATTTGAGTATCTAATTTGTAGAAAGGGGATAAATTAGGTGATGCTGAAATGTTACATGATGTTAAAGAAGGCAATTTGGAGCCACTTTTTCAATCTTCAGAAATGAAAGAAGTATGATTAAAAACAAAAATCTCACAGAATGGAAGGACCAGATGGAATCAGAGAATATGCTGGTGCTGGCATGGCTGAAACACATTTAAAGAACTAAGGTGGGGAGTTAATTTGAAGTTTCCTACATTGCTGTGATGTAATTTTTTTCTTTTGTTTCCCTCAAAAATCTTCAGTGGACTCATTCTTATAGTAATTTCTTCAAATTTATTATTTGGAGTGAATCACTGGAGGAACCTTCATGGGGCAATGAGATTTCAGGTAAGAAATCGGATTCTAAGGTATGGAAAACATGACAAAACTGAACCTGGAATTCAGGTGAATTTTGCAGTGCAAAAACAGACTTTCATATATTGTTAGAGGGGAAATGCTGTGTTTAATGACAGTACTCAGATCATATCACTTCATCTACAAACTCTCAGAAGACTTCTTTTTGGATTTAAAATGTCTTACCTGGCCCTGCATGGCCCCAAATCCCTACAGACCTGACTGCATCCTGTCTTCATCTGCTCACCTTTCTTTTTTATCATGTAAGTGTCAGCTCAGCTCCACTGTGAAACCTTTTAAAATCCCCCATCTAAAATAATGTTCCATATTATCTAAGAAATCACCCTACTTCAATGCTGTATGGCTTTCTTTACTCCCCCCAAAATTATCCTGTTTATATTTGTGTTTATTTTCTGTTCCCCTCATGGAAATGTAAACTCTGAGAACAAACAATGTGGCTACCTCAATTTTCAATACCTTGAACTCCACCTAGGACCAATAAATTAATATTTCTAGAATGAAAGACATTTTACTTAGCTCACAAGGAACACAATGCTCTATTTGACATAATATAGTTTATGGACTAATTGCTTCCATATATCTGCTAATGTATGATGGGCTGTGTAGTCTACAATAGACAGAAGAGATAAGCTTTGTGATTTCAGCTGGGTCCTAAGTAAACCAGGGACATCTGAGGTATGGTAAAAAAGAACTGAGACTTGGTTGGATCTTCCAAGTCAATACAGAATTTTGGTCATATCAAGGAATCATAGAACTTTTAAGGAAGGACGAAGAAGTAATGTTTTCATGATGTGACTTTATTTAAAGCAACACCATAAAAATTTAGACCAGTGAGACTTTTGATAACTCATCTAATTTAATACCTATTAAAATATATTAAGCTGATAACATTTTGTCATTCAGCATTTCATCTTATTTTAATTTAAGACTGGTAAAAAAAAAAGGATGTGTGAGGATTTTAGAAAAATTAAGAAACTTACACATTATAGAACTCAATAATTCATTTTATGAATAAGGAAAATAAAGCCTACATGGGACTAGCCATAGCTAATGAGTGACAGAGTTTTAGCTGGATGTTACATCTCCCAAAAGATGACTCAATGATTTTCTGACTAGATAAAGCATCTAAGATCTCTGAAAAACAGTGTTCTATAGCTCTGGGGCCCCCATTATTCTCCATTGCAAACATATTCAATAATATGCATATTCATATTCATATTCAATATGAATAATATTCATATTCAATTATTTTGTATCCCCATTTGTATTTCAGAAATCTAAGCCTTCAAACTGATGAATAGACTATGGGGTTGAAGATGGGAACTAAAAGAGAAAAAATATATTGGAAGGAGAGGATATAGGAGGAAAAGATGCATATATCCACATATGCATGTATATTTATTTATAATTATTTTGTTTATGTATTTACTTATTATGGGTTGAGCTATTGAAACATTTCTTTGGCTCAGGGGGCAGGGCTATTTCATTGACAGGGGTGAGGCAAATGTTCCTATCTCAGCCTTTTTTCTGGGAAAGTATGAGTACTGATTTACTGGGTTCAATTACCAGATCCACCACTTAGCAGTGGTGAATTGAATCTACTTCTTTTGGTCTCAGTTTTTGTTTATTTGTTTGTTTGTGTTTTTCTGTTTGTTTTGTTTTTTCTTTTACGTAGTGTGCAGAGCAGTAACATCTTCTTCACAGTGCTACTGGGGGAGTAAATCTATCAACATACAAGTTTAGTGCAGTATCTGGAGATACTATTCCTCCCTTGAATTTAGGGTGTGTGTGAGCTGTGCACACACCTCCTCTCCAAAGACACCTAGTCAGAAGATCTCTGTCCTCCTCATCCTTAACCCAACCTCTGATCTTTGTCTTTCCTAAGAACCTATCAAGCAATTTATGTCACAAAATAAAGACCCTAAAGGCAAATAACTGGATCCTTAATGGTAAACTTTGCTACTAACAGGTTAATAAGGTGTAAGGGGTGTGTGTGTGTGTGTGTGTGTGTGTGTGTGTGTGTGTTTTCAGCATTGGAGGATTCACCTTCCATCTACTATTCAAATCAAACTCTGACCACTTCAGCCAATTACAAGTTGAGTTTTGTCTCTTCCACTGAAAAATTGTCAATAATGTAAATGCTTACAAACCAAAAGAAAAGCAATATTTTCTTAGTACAACTATTTGGCATGTACAGAAAGAAAAACAAATGGAATTAAATGTCACTATCAGAGATAATAAAGAGTGTTGTAATGTCTTTTAACATCTAAAATGTCTACTTGTATCTATCAATTCATCCATTCATTCATTCAATATTCATGTATTAATGATATATTATGTCTCCTTTTATTCTAGGTCATGAAGATGAAGACCAAAACAAGACAAAATCCTTTCTCTCTCTGATTCTGGCCATACAATTTCTCCTTAAGTCTGGAAGGATAGAACACCAAGCCAACTAAACTCTCTTCTTATGTTATCTTTACAAAAATCAACTGCCAAAGAGCTGATTCTTACACAGGTCTGACTGAGAGCAATCCTGGGTTTTCCAGCCAAGAAATAAATGGTACTGATTGCTTTGAAATTGTGGCAGGGGGGGAACTAAAAGAGAAAAAATATATTGGAAGGAGAGGATATAGGAGGAAAAGATGCATATATCCACATATGCATGTATATTTATTTATAATTATTTTGTTTATGTATTTACTTATTATGGGTTGAGCTATTGAGCTATTGAGCTACCAAAGGGTAGGGTAAGCTGTTAGCTCCCCAAAAAGAATTAAATCAGAATTTACTCCCTATTACATGTTTTTTTTTAACTGGCTCTATAGGCCTTATTGTTGTTCATTTTCATACCTTTATTTATCCAGTGAATCCTTTGGAAATTGTTGAAGAATGAGTCACACATACAAAGGAATCCAATGAAGTGCGTTAAGCACAGTAAGAATGTTGTGAATGAAAAAAAAAAAAAAACTTCACTGAGAAAAGGAAAATGAGAAGCGCTAAGGTGATATTGGGTCTAATGTGGCACTCCACAATATGAAATAGCACCTTTGAGGAGGCCAGGAAAGGCCTGAACAGGCCCCAAGTTTTGCACAATGGCAAAAGATGCTAGTTCTGTAAGCAAAGAAGGAAATGGCTCTTGATCATCATAGAATAATAATAATAATGAAAAAAAATCATCAAAATTATGACAGTCCGGCTGTCCCCTGGAGTGACTTAGAAGGAGGATGAGAAGCCCCAGGATTGGACAGGATGAGAAAAAGCCTATGGAGGGACTGTAACTATGATTATTTCACCATAATAAGATATGATCTCTGTAAGACACTGGTCCTCTAGAGATGAGGAAGCAGAGGCCACGGGACCTTCAATTATCTTTCTGTGGTCTGAGACTTAGTGGCATAGCGTAAATGAAACCCAGAACTGCCAGCCTCTGAGCTCATTTTGATTCCCTTTTGTGCCAAGTACTATAATAATTTATTTTGGCTTCTGCACTGTTGCCACAATCATGGTTTCTACCACTGTGCGCTATTGAATAGTTTTAGACCCAACCTGTAATTTAGTATTTTTCTTCCTTTGTGAATAAGATAGGTTTTCTGACTGCACCCAAATCATATCTTTTTAGAGGACATTTTCCATTGAGACTGAGATGGTACATTCTAGGTGGCTAATGTTTTAGCATTGGTCCTATCTACTCTACTTTTTATTTATGTAACAATCTCAATGAACAACAGAAATGAAAATTCCTTTCCACAATAAATTATTGTCAAGATAGGAGATACAGCTTTATCTCACACAGCTGAGAATGCACAGTACTTACTTAACAAGACCCCTTGCCCCTCACATTTAATGCTTAATTCATTTGAATTTATTTAATTCATTTAATTCTCTTCTATGTCATGTATGTATTTAGAGTGAAAAGTCCCCATAGCTCTCTTTCCTTCACAAGTTAACAGTCTAGTACTCAACTACTTTGCTCCACTCGCAGATTCCATCAAGCTGCTTACCACTTCAGTGATTGAATCCTTCATTTTTTTAAGAACAAGCATACACTGAGGGACATTCTAAGATCTTTTGCTCAAGGGCAAAACTTATTCCCGAATAGGATCAAGTTGAGAGGCATATGAAGTGTTGTCACCTCACATACAGGAGGAAAAAATATAAATATATAAAATGAGAATCCTGTCATTTTGGTTGCTGCCTGTTTGCCCCTAGAATATAGTCTGAGAGCTTGCTTGTTTGCTTTGGACAGAAACTCAATCTACTTTATACACATCAATGGGAGCAGGTAGCATAAGGGGTGGAAACTCACCTGCTAAGAAGTACCTGGCTGCCATGCCCTTCCTGTAGTTGAAATATCTGAGCTCAGGAGTTAGGCAACAGCTACAGAAAAATGGCATGCATGTGACCAAGGATGGAATATCTTAGATTAAAGACAAGAGGATTTACGGTGTTTATATGAACAACTTTTCCCAATATGAGTTTCCTCCTTCCTTCCTTCCTCCCTCCCTCCCTCCCTCCCTCCCTCCCTCCCTCCCTCCCTTCTTTCTCTCTTTCTTTCTCTTTCTTTCTTTCTTTCTTTCTTTCTTTCTTTCTTTCTCTTTCTTACTTTCTTTTCTTCTTCCCTTTCTCTCTTCATTACTCCCTCCCTCCTTTTCTTTTCTTTCTCTCTAAACTCAAATTTGTAGGGAAACTCATAAATGCTAAAAAGTTATCAAAAAGAAATAATAAATAAATGATTTAAGCAGGAAATAAACATAAAAATCTTTGATATGTCATGATTTTAGAGTAAAAAGTGTACTTTACTTCAGAGATGATGAAAACAATGAGGTTCTTGCACAAACGGTATATCCACAGATTACCCTGTGTCAAACTTGGTCAAACCAAGAGATACATCCATCTGTCCCACCTGGAGATCTACCTGTATTTCTAGATAGATAGGTAGATAGATAGATAGATAGGGATAGAGATATATGTAAACAATTATCATTAGTGTGTCATTCTAAATTGTTTGAAGCAAAGAATATTTGAATTAATCTATAGAAAAACCAAGGGTCCAAAAAAGCTCCAAAAGAAAGTTTGTGGAACTGAAATACTTTGTTGACTTACTGTGAACTTGGTGCATTGGTTCTCTGAGCTTTGGGTTCCTGATATGTTCAGTAGACAAAAAATACCCCAGGGCACCTGGGTGGCTCAGTCAGTTAAGCAGCTGCCTTCAGCTCAAGTCATGATCCCAGACTCCTGGGATTGAGTCCTGCATTGGGCTCCTCGCTCAGCAGGGAGCCTGCTTCTCTCTCTGCCTCTGCCTGCCACTCTGGCTGTGTATGCTGGCTCTCGCTCTCTCGCTTGTTCTCTCTCTCAAATAAATAAGTAGAAATCTTTAATTAAACACACACACACACACACAAAACCCACAATATGTCCCTTTACTGCCACGCAGAGCTCTTAAACTGAGCAATTATGATTACATTTGTCAAACCACTGGCACACTAGTCACACTGTAAGATGCCACCTTGCAGTTAGTATAAAGAAAAAGTGGTGATTTTTAAAAGAGATAAAACAATCTATGACATTTAACCACTGAGTAGAACTATAGATTTGGGGAAGGAAGGATAAATTTGAAGTCTCCTTAACCACATATGAGGTAGATGAGTTACCAGAACTATTTCCCCTGAGTAAGAATGGAGGGGGAGAGGTTTGGGAGCAAATCAAGATAATAGTTGCTCACTGGTATATTGAGTTTGAGATACTGGAGATATCTGAGTGGAAATACATAGCAGAAAAATGGAAGTCAGAGTGTATTGTTTACAGCGTATGTTATGCTAGAGAAAAACTATTAGAGTCATGATTTTAAAAGTGATGGTGGGAATGGTGGCAATTTATGGAATGAATAATAGAAAACACAGATCAGTGTCTCTCCATGTTGGCTACACATCTGAATAATGACATGGTTCTTTAAACCTCAGAAAATTCCGTTTTTAAGTTTCCTGTCAAATACTTCCTCCTTACCTCAGAAATTTCCTCCATTTAATTAGGTTGGCCACTTTATGATCATTGCTCCTAGAAAAAGATGTGACTTAGAAATCAGAAAAGGGTGGTTGCTGGTTTTTGAGACTCTTGAGCATATTGATCCAAAGGAGAAAGTAAGCCCCTAGGACTCAGATGAATAAGAGCACCAGCAACTCTCCCCACTAGATCAGCATTCTCTGGGTTCAAGAAGAAAGCCTAGTCTTGAACAGTCTTGACTGGCAATGTTCACAAAGATGGAGAGGGCCTTCTGAGAGCTTTTCAACATCTTCTTGTGCTGGGGAGGTAGAACCGCAATTCCATTCACCCAGGAGGGACAGGGGTGTTTCACCAGAAAGGAAAGGGGCTTTGCAGACAGACACAGGGAGGGTGCCGCAGCAATGTCAAGAACTGATGCCCAACCCCTGGTGGACTGGTATATATCTCAAATAGACATGGACTACTTCAGTGACATCTCCAAAGACTTCTAGGTAAACCCCTTGTTGTGGACTGTATGTATTTTTTTCGAATTCAATGATGAAATCCCAATCCTCATTGTGATGTTATTTGGAGATATAGCCTTTGAGAGGTAACTAAGGTTAGATTAGGTCATAAGGGGGGGGACACCTGAGTGGCTCAGTTGGTTAAGTGGTTGCCTTCAACTCAGGTCATGATCTATGGGTCCTGGGATCAAGCCCCATGTCTGCCTTCCTTCTCAGCGAGTTTTATGCTCTCTCTCTCTCTCTCCCTCTCCTCCTGCTCTACCCCACTGTGCTCACTCTCTCTCTCTCAAACAAATAAATTAAATATAAAAAAAGAGAGATCAGGTCCTGAAGGTTGAGGAAAGATCCCCATGATGGAAGTAGTGGTCTCCTAAGGCAAGAAAGAGATTGCTTCCCCACACCTCCATACGTACTCACTGAGGGCAGCCCATATGAGAACACATGGCTTAGGAAGCTCTCTGCAGACCAGAAAGGAGGCCCTCACTGTACACCAACCATATTGGCACTCTGGTCAGACATCCAGCCTCTAGAATGCTTACAAATAAATTTCTGTTGTCTCAGCTTCTCAGCTTACAATATTTTGTTAAGGCAGCCCATGCAGACTAATACAGCTTTCAAACTTACATGAAATCTCTGAACATAAAAAGGAAAACCCCAAACTACCCAACATTAAATCAACCCTACTGGGATAGAAAAGAGGTCAACACTGAAATGAGATCCAGTTATTGAGAACTAGAGACACTGATATTGCTTTTACTTCCACTTGATGTTGTGAGATTCTTTCATTTAATCAGAACCTGTAATAATGAAGTCCAGTTGTCCTTACTTCCCAACAAACAAACTCCACATATTTTCTGATGTTCAGAGTCACAAAGGAAAAAAAAAAAAAAACAACTTGATAATTTCATACAATTTAAAAGTATGGCAGAAGACCAGAATATGAATTACATGAAACATAAGTCTGTACATGAAGGAAGACCACTGGATCAGTGGCTGGCAAAGAAGTATAGTGTGGATTTTCCCATATGAAGGGCAAATACTGTGGAGTGTTCATCCCAGAGGACCAGGTACTTGCAACAAAATAGGATGCTGGTGTGGGAAGGTGGCAGAGCAGAGCCCATAATTCTTAAATAAACTAAGCTGGAAAAAGAAAATGACACATTGCTTGAGGAAAAAATAAGACTTGGGCACCTCGGTGGCTCAGTGGGTTAAAGCCTCTGCCTTTGGCTCAGGTCATGATCCCAGGGTTCTGGAATCGAGCCCCACATAGGGCTCTCTGCTCAGCAGGGAGCTTGCTTTTCTCTGCCTACCTCTCTGCTTGCTTGTGATCTCTGTCTGTCAAATAAATAAATAAAATCTTAAAAAAAAAGTAAGAACAAGGAAATGATCTTTCTCTCTCCTTTTATATGTGGGTGTTGTTTTTAAATTGTTATTTTTAGAATGATAGGAGCATGTAGCATATATTGCACCTTATGGAAAAGATATAATTGATAAAGAGGTTAAAATTTTGGAAAATGAGGGCCCTGCTAGTGTATAAATGAGCATTTAATGTCTATTTATATAAGGTGTACCCTGTGTTTAAAGCAATTAAATTGCTTTAATTCCATTTATTTTGTTAATTAAAATTTTAATTTATTTTTTAAACCTACAAATAAATACTATCTCTATAAAATTTTTAAATGAAAACACACACATGCAAACACAGATTGATTCCTCAGGTGCACACCTAGGATACGACACAACTGGAAATTCAGCTCAGACTTTGTGGGTTAGTAGTTGATACATGCCCATGTTCTCAAACCGAGTATTCAAGTGGCCCAACACACCATAGAGGGCCACTGTGGGTTATTTTAAAATTTTTAAAGAAACACAGTGATACTGACATCTGCAAAGCACCGTGTGTACCACTTGGGTAAGATAGTGGACATTTTCAACCTTAGACTATACTGTGCTCTTGTTGATGTAAAGCTCATTCTCAATATTTGCTGCCATGAAAAGTAAGTACCACATGAAAATCTCTGGGAAATGGGATAAGAAGCATCTAAACTGACTCTATGGTTTGAAAAGTTGTGCAATGCTCAATTAATATTCAGTAATTGCAGTTTGAACACTAAAACAACATTTTCTAATTTATGTGCATTATTTTTCTAGAAGCTATAAAGTTATTGGGGTATAAATATTTTTTCAACATTTTTAGATTTAGCGACTTAAATGAAAGTGTGAAGTAATTCTTTTGGTCTATGAGAACGATGGAAAAGTTACTGAGACCTTACCAGCCCTCGGAACCTAGAATACCTGTCCTGTATTGCAGATAGGAAGGGGAGCAAAAGCCAGGATGGAGAGGATAACCTTGAAATAGAGAGGAGATATTCCTTATTCTTAGCTAGAAATACATAGGGTCATGACATGTACATTGACATTTTCAAATAAAGAACAGAGAAATTACAAGAATTTTGGCCTTTTGGTCAGGTTCTACTTGGTGAGTAAGCAGGGATGTTGTCTGCTGAAAATCAAGAGGTAGGATTGAATTGAAAGGTTCATGAGACTAAATAGGTTTTGAGGTCTAAAGGCATAAGGAATCTCTATGCTGTATGCAGCTAAGCATATACTATATGTTCAAAAAATTCTTGGTATTTATTGAATCTAATATTATCATATCAATTTTTAATTTTTTTCTCCAAAACTTTTGTTTTAGAAACTTTTGTTTCTAAACTCCATTTAGTTAACATACAGTGTAATACCAATTTCAAAAGTAGAATTTAGTGATTCATCACTTTCACACATCTGGTGCTCATCACAAGTGCCCTCCTTAATCCCTGTCACCTATTTCCCCCATCCTCCACTCTTCTCCATTCTGGTAATTTATCAGTTTTTTCTCTATAGTTAAGAGTCTGTTTCTTGGCTTGCCTCATTCTTTTTCCTCCCTATGTTAATCTGTTTTGTTTCTTAAATTCTACATATGAGTGAAATAATATAGTATTTGTCTTTCTTTAAGTACCTTATTTTTCATAGCATTATACTCTCTAGCTCCAGCCATGTTGTCTCAAATGGCAAGATTTCATTCTTTTTGATGGCTGAGTAATAGTCCATATTTTGTATATATCATAGCTTACCCATTTGTCAATGGACATTTGGACCCTTTCCATAATTTGGCTTTCCCTTTCCATAATTTGGCTGTTGCTTTTAATGTTGGTATAAACATCAGGGTGCATGTATCCATTTGAATCAGTATTTTTGTATCTTTTGGGTAAATACCTAGTAGTGAAACGCTGGATCATAAGGTAGTTCTACTTTTAACTTTCTGAGGAACCTCTATACTGTTTTCATTGGAACTATTGGAAGGATATATAAAAAAGGAAAATAAAAATCTATGATTTTGCAGCTTGTCATGGTATATCTGATATGCTTCTAGCTCTGTTTGAGATAAATGATTTCTATGCAGCGACACACATTTTCTTTAAAAAAAAAGTATAAAGAGGATTGTGTGAGATGGTTGCATGCTGGCATTGTCAAGAGGTACCTAAAGCTGCTGAACAAGATGTGTTGGATAAATACATATTTTAAAAATTGTTTTAATTTGGCTCTTCCGTCAAAATGTCCCTCAAGAGTGTCCTTCCCCACCCATTGCTTGAGACTGTCAGTGACCTGACAAGGTATAACTGTCTCCCAGTTAGTTTATTCTAAGGTTTGAAAGAAGTGAGGGAGAATTAAAAGCAGAAACCCAAAATAGATATTCAATCCAAAATATAGGCAGTGTTTGGAGGAAATTATGCAGGGGACTTTAAAAAAAAAGTAGAATTAAGTTTCATTTTAAATAAAAACTTCTGTCAAATGTCTTGGTCATATGATCTTCCTGGTTTTTCTAATTAAAAAAAAAAAGTTTCTGTGTTACCTTTAAACAAAGTCTACCTTCTTTAAGCTAGAATTTATAACATTAAATTATGCGGCATTAAACTACCATTCCAAGTATTGGAATTGGGAGAACATGGGGGTGAGGAATATTAAGGTCAATAGATGTGTAAGATCCAGCAAGTTATTTAACATCTCTGAACTTCTCCTTATTCTTGAATAAAAAATAAAATAGGATTTTTGCTTCCAGGAAGATAGAGTGGACATGTGTTCTCTTATTCCTTCTGTTCAGAATTAAAAAAAAAAAAATCCTGGACAGTATACAGAAATGAAACAAAACAAACCAGCCAAAAAGAGAAAGAAACAAATAAAAACATAAGGAAATCTCAGAGTTAGGAAGAAGAAGGTGAACTAGCTAGAAAACTTAGCATTGAGTTTTCTGGATCATATTTTCACTTCATATACCCTGCATGTGAAGCAATAGAAGCTAGCAACCAAGAAACTCCAAAAGACAAAGATAAAATGTCCCAGCAAAAGTATGCTCTTTGTAGCCAAAGAACCAAGAAAGAGGCAATGTGGAAAGAGAGAAAAGTTTTAGACAGTAAGCACTCACTCTTCCGCTGAACTTCATTACCTAAAGATCTTTAATATCTTATGGCCCCATCACCATCCATACCATAGATACTGAGTGGGGAGCTTCAACTGGATAGTACCAGAGAGGGTTCAATAGGGAACAAAGATTTTCATTCCTCCTGGTGGTTAAGTGTGCTGCCATCCCCCCACCTTGGGTGTTAATGGAGAACATGCAAGGCCTCCTGGACTTCTATCCACTTTGAGAAATAACAAGGAAACTCTCTCTATGTTGGGATGGCATTTCAGAAGACCTAGTGAAGAGTCAGGTGTTTTACCATAGCCCATTGGTAAGAAGGCCAAACCCAGTGGTGTCCAGGAACAGTGCCTGGGGAACAGTAATTCAGTACTCTTGCCCTTTCCTGCCAGAGTGGCATCAGTAGAAGCTTAATTGAGAGTTGGAAATCCCATCTTCACTCATAAGTAATTAGGAGCTCTCTCCTCTGACTTCAGGTGTCACTGGAAGTTGAATAAAGAACCTAGACTTCTACTTCCACTTGGCATGACCAAGGCAAAACTCAGCCTTCCTCTGTCAGACTGGTATCATGAAAGGTCAGCAGAAACAACTGAATTAAGATCCAGAATCTCATAATATAATATTCTTGATGTCCACATCTTAAGTGAAAATCACTTATATGTGAAGAACTAGAGAAATCTCCTTAATTTCTCTTTCTTCTGTCTTGTTGTTGGTGTATAGAAATACAACTGATTTCTGTGCATTGATTTTATATCCTGACACTTTACTGAATTCCTGTATGAGTTCTAGCAGTTTTGGAGTGGAGTCTTTTGGGTTTTCCACATAAAGTATCATATCATCTGCAAAGAGTGATAGTTTGACTTCTCCCTTGCTGATTTGGATGCCTTTAATTTCTTTTTGTTGTCTGATTGCTGAGGCTAGGACTTCTAGTACTATGTTGAATAGCAGTGGTGATAATGGACATCCCTGCTGTGTTCCTGACCTTAACGGAAAAGCTCTTAGTTTTTCTCCATTGAGAATGATATTTGCTGTGGGTTTTTCATAGATGGCTTTGATGATATTGAGGTATGTACCCTCTATCCCTACAATTCGAAGAGTTTCAATCAAGAAAGGATGCTGTGCTTTGTCAAATGCTTTTTCAGCATCTATTGAAAGTATCATATGGTTCTTGTTCTTTATTTTATTAATGTATCACATTGATTGATTTGCAGATGTTGAATCAACCTTGCAGCCCTGGAATAAATCCAACTTGGTCATGGTGAATAATCCTTTTATTTAGTTAGTTAGTTATTTTTTAATTTTTTAAAATTTTTATTTATTTTTAAAAATTTTTTAGTGTTCCAGAATTCATTCTTTATGCACCACACCGAGTGCTCCATGTAATATGTGCCCTCCATAATACCCACCATCAGGCTCACCCAACCTCCACCCCACAGCCCTCCAAAACCCTCAGATTGTTTTTCAGGTTCCACAGTATCTCACGGTTCATCTCTCCATCGAATTTCTCCCAACACCTTTCTCCTCTTCATCTCCCCATGTCCTCCATGTTATTTCTTATGCTCCACAAATAAGTGAAACCATATGATAATTGACTTTCTCTGCTAGACTTATTTCACTCAGCATAATCTCTTCTAGTCCCATCCATGTTGATACAAAAGTTGGGTATTCATCCTTTCTGAAGGAGGCATAATACTCCATAGTATATATAGACCATATCTTCCTTATCCATTCATCTGTTGAAAAGCATCTTGGTTCTTTCCACAGTTTGGTGACTGTGGCCATTGCTGCTATGAACATTGGGGTACAGATGGCCCTTCTTTTCACTACATCTGTATCTCCGGGGTAAATACCCAGTAGTGCAATTGTGGGGTCACAGGGAAGCTCTATTTTTAATTTCTTAAGAAATCTCCACACTGTTTTCCAAAGTGGCTGCACCATCTTGCATTCCCACAAACAGTGTAAGAGGTTTCCCCTTTTTCCACATCCTCTCCAACACACATTGTTTACTGTGTTGTTAATTTTGGCCATTCTAACTGGTATAAGGTAGTATCTTAATGTGGTTTTGATTTGAATCTCCCTGATGGCTAGTGATGATGAACATTTTTACATGTGTCTGTTAGCCATTTGTATGTCTTCTTTAGAGAAGTGTCTGTTCATGTCATCTGCCCATTTTTTGACATGATTATCTGTTTTGTGTGTGTTGAGTTTGAGGAGTTCTTTACAGATCCTGGATATCAGCCCTTTCTCTGTATTCTCATTTGCGAATATCTTCTCCCATTCCTTGGTTGTCTCTTTGTTTTGTTGACTGTTTCCTTTGCTGTGCAGAAGTTTTTGATGTTGATAAAGTCCCCAAAATTCATTTTCACTTTTGTTTCCTTTGCCTTTGGAGACATATCTTGAAAGAAGTTGCTCTGGCCAATGTCGAAGAGGTTACTGTCTATGTTCTCCCTAGGATTCTGATGGATTCCTGCCTCACATTGAGGTATTTTATCCATTTTGAGTTTATCTTTGTGTATGGTGTAAGAGAATAGTCGAGTTTCATTCTTCTACACATAGCTGTCCAATTTTTCCAGCACCATTTATTGCACCCAAAACCGTAAGATACCTAGGAATACACCTAACCAAAGAGGCAAAGAATCTGTACTCAGAAAACTATAAGATACTCATGAAAGAAATTGAGGAAGACACAAAGAAGTATAAAAACATTCCATACTCATGGAAGTAATATTGTGAAAATGTTTATGCTACCTAGAGCAATCTACATATTTAAGGCAATCTCTATCAAAATACCGTCAACTTTTTTTTTTAAAAGAAATTGAGTAAATAATCCTAAAATTTACTTAGAACCTGAAAGGACCCAGAGGAATATTGAAAAAGAAAGCCAAAGTTGGTGCCATCACAATTCCAGACTTCAAGCTCTATTACAAAGATGTAATCATCAAGACAGTATGGTACTGGCACAAAAACAATCACATAGATCAATGCAACAGAATAGAGAGCCCAGAAATGGACCCTCAACTCTAAGGTCAACTAATCTTTGACAAAGCAAGAAAAAATTTTCAATGAAAAAAGACAGTCTCTTCAAAAAATGGTTTTGAGAAAATTGGACAGCCACTTGCAGAAAAATGAAACCGGACTATTTCCTTACATTACACATAAAAATAGACTCAAAGTGGAGGAAAGACCTAAATGTGAGGCAGGAATCCATCAAAACACTTGAGGAGAACATAGGCAGCAACCTCTTCAACCTTAGCTGCAGCAACTTCTTCCTAGAAACATCTCCAAAGGCAAGGGAAGCAAGAGCAAAAATGAGGTATTCAAACTTCATGAAGATAAAAATCTTTGGCACAGCAAAGGAAATAGTCAACAAAACTGAAAGGCAGCCGACAGAATGGGAGAAGGTATTTGCAAATGTCATATCAGATAAAGGGCTATTATACAATATCTATAAAGAACTTATCAAACTCAACACCCAAAGAACAAATAATCCAATCAAAAAAGGGGCAGAATGGGTGCCTGGGTGGCTCAGTGGGTTAAAGTCTCTGCCTTAGGCTCAGGTCATGATCCCAGAGTCTTGGGATCAAGCCCTGCATTGGGCTCTCTGCTCAGCGGGGAGCCTGCTTCCTCCTCTCTCTCTTTCTCTCTCTGCCTGCCTCTCTGCCTACTTGTGATCTCTGTCAAATAAATAAATAAAATTTTATAAAAAGGGGGGGGCAGAAAACATGAACAGACATTTCAGCAAAGAAGACATCCAAATGGCCAACAGACACACAAAAAAGTGTTCAACATCTCTTGGCATCAGGGAAATCAAAACCACAATGAGACACCACTTCATACCAGTCAGAATGGCTAAAATTAACAAGTCAGGAAATGACAGGTGTTGGCAAGGATGCAGAGAAAAAGGAGCTCTCCTACACTGTTGGTGGGAATGAAAGCTGGTGCAGCCACTCTGGAAAACAGTATGGAGGTTCCTCAAAAAGTTGAAGATAGAGCTACCCTATGACCCAGCAATTGCTCTACTGGGTATTTACCCTAAAGATATAAATGTAGTGATCCGAAGGGGCACGTGCACCCAAATGTTTATATCAGCAATGTCCACAATAGCTAAACTATGGAAAGAACCCAGATGTCCATCAACAGATGAAGGATCAAGAAGATGTGGTATATATATACAATGGAATACTATGCAGCCATCAAAGGAAATGAAATCATGCCATTTGTGACGATGTGGATGGAACTAGAGGGTATTATGCTTAGCGAAATAAGTCAATCAGAGAAAGACAATTATCATATGATCTCCCTGATATGTGGAAGTTGAGAGGCAAAGTAGGGGTTTTGGGCAGTAAGGAAGGAAATAATGAAACAAGATGGGATCAGGAGGAATACAAACCATAAGAGACCCTTAATCTCACAAAACAAACTGAGGGTCACCAGGGGGAGGAGTGTAGGGAGAGGGTGGTTAGGTTATGGACATTGGGGAAGGTATGTGCTATGGTGAGTGCTGTGAAGTGTGTAAACCTGGCGATTCACAGACCTGTACCCCTGGGGATAAAAAAATATTATATGTTTATAAAAAATAAAATTAAAAAAAAGGGGATACATAAAAAAATATTTAAAAAGAACTAGGGAAATATCAACTTGAATAAGAACAACAAATAGAGGTTTTATTTCATGTTGCAGCTATAACAAATTATCACAAACTTTGTGATTTAAGACAGTATTATCTTATAGTTATAGAGGTCAGATGTCTAAAGGGTTTCTCACAGGGCTATCATATAAGTATTGAAAGAGCTGCATTTCTTCTGGAGTCCCTGAAAGATTGTCAATTTCTTTCCCTTTTCTGGCCCCTTGAGGTTCCCTACATCCTTGGCTTGTATTCTTCTTCCGTCTTCAAAGGCAGAAATGAATAAGGCATTCTCACACTATATAACTCTGACACTCATTCTTCCTCTGCCTCTTTCTTCCACTTACAAGGATCCTGGTAATTACATTGAGTCCATTCAGACAATTAAAGAGAGTTTCTCCCTATTAAAATTAGATGATTAAGAAAATTCCATCTGGGGGGCTTGGGTGCTCAGTGGGTTAAAGCCTTGGCCTTCAGCTCAGGTCATGATCCCAGGATCCTGGGATCAAGCCCCACATCGGGCTCTCTGCTCAGCAGGGAGCCTGCTTCTGCCTCTCTCTCTCTGCCTACTTGTGATCTCTGTCTGTCAAATAAATAAAATCTTTAAAAAAAAGAAAGAAAATTCCATCTGTACCTTTAATTCCCCTTTTCCCTGTAACCCAGCATATTCACAGAATGAGACATGGACATTTTAAGGGCACAGTATCTATTTACCACTCAAGAAAACATTATAAAACCCAAGATCTTTTTTCATTTTTTAAATTTAAATTCAATTAATTAAGATATAATGTACTATTGGTTTCAGAGGTAGGGGTCAGTAACTCATCAGTCTTATATAATACCCAAAGCTCATTACATCACATGCCTTCCTTAATGTGTTTCATCCAGTTACCCCATCTCCCCACCTTTCTCTCCTCCAACAACCTTCAGTTTGAAAAACCTAAGTTTTTTTTTGTAATTTCTATATTCTATTCTTTGTTCTTTGATACTCTTGCTGAGATAGTAATTCATTGGAAATTGTATACTTCTACTCTTTCCCATTATTCAAATCATGTCACTGCTTCTGAAAATTCCATATACACTTGCCTCCTCCATGATAAAGGATATTCTCAAATAATTAATAAATCAATAATAATAAGTACCTCCTTGTTTCAAATTAGATATACATTTGTATGTGGGCTATTATAGGAAGGGTAACCAGTGGCTCCTCAAATGATCCATTTTAAGTATTCCTTTGTGATTTTACTATTTTCTTTTAAAAACAAATACCCAAACACCAAACTATGACACTATATCAGCTTCTCATCAAAAGAAGACATGTTAATTTTATTTTGAATACTTTCAAAGCAGAAAGATCTCATATTTCAAACATAATGGGACATAAAGAGAAGCAAAGTATCTACACTTTGCTTGAACTGATTAAATATTAATAGCAGTAGCTTGTGGTAACATAGATACAGAAATGCAGTTGAACCCTGAACAACCTGGAGGCTGGGGTGCTGACACCCATGCAGTTGAAAATCTACATATAACTTTTGACACCCCCAAAACTGAATTACTAATAGCCTACTGTTGACCAGAAATCTTACTTATAAACAATAAAATCACTCATATTTGTATATTATATGTATCATTTGCTGTATTCTTACCATAGAGTAATCCTTAGAAAAGAAAATCTTTTTAAAAAATTATAAGGAAGAGAAAATACTTTTAGAGTACTGTGCTATATGTAAATGGACCCACACAGTTCAAACTCATGTTGTAAAGGGTCAAGTGTATAAACATATATCATGGAAAAAGCTATACAAAGAGATACATGAAGAAAATACCTACAGATAAACAAAATGGAAATATAAAAGCATGTTCCATCCACAGGAAAGAAAGAAAATGAAGTAAAAAAAATATAAAAATAGAGAAAACAAACAGAAAACAAAAGATGGCAGACTTAAGAACTAACGTATTAATAGATTCATTAAATGGGAAGAGTCTTTAAGCACCAATTGAAAGCTATTAAAAGGATGGATTAAAACCATAGTAATTCTGAGTGTGTATGCATAAAACAACAGAACTATAAAATGTATGTCACAAAACATGATGGAACTGAAAAAAGAAATAAACAAATATACCATTATAGTTAGGATTTCAGCTTCCTTTTCCCTACAATTGATGGAAAAATATATTGAAACAAACAATATATAGAACACAATTAGCAAACAGGAACAAATTAACTTCGATAAAATATTCCACCCAAAAAGTTGGGAATGCATATTATTTTAAAGCACCCGTAGTATATATATCAACTAGATCATATGCTAGGCCACAAAACAAACCTCAACAAATTTAAAAAATATTGCAATAATACAGAGTACGTTTTCTGGCAATGATGGGATCAAACTAGAAATCAATAACAAAGAAATAACAAAAATTTCCAAATACCTGGAAACCAAGTAAAACTTCAAAAATAATGCAGGGGTCAAAGAAGTCTCGACAGAAACCAAGACATACCTTGAAAATATTGAAGATGAAAATATAACATATCAAAATTTGTAGGACAGAGCTAAGTAGTGAAGAGAAGGAAATTTATTGCATTGAATGTTTACATTAGAAAAGAGGAAAGGTCTCAAATATATAACCTAAGTTTTCACATTAAGAATCTAGACAGTAAAGAAAAGGAAAAGAAACTTAAAACCAGAAGAAAGATGAAAATAATGTGGTAAAGAATAGAAGTCGATAAAATTGAACAAGAAACATAATAGAAGTCACTGAAAAAGACTGATACTCTGAAAAGATCAATAAAACTGCAGACCTATATTAAGACTGACAAAGAAGGGGCACCTGGGTGGCTCAGTGGGTTAAAGCCTCTGCCTTCGGCTCAGGTCATGATCCCAGAGTCCTGGGATGGAGCCCTGTGCATCGGGCTCTCAGCTCAGCAGGGATCCCGCTTCCTCCTCTCTCTCGGCCTGTCTCTCTGCCTACTTGTGATCGCTGTCTGTCAAATAAATAAATAAATTCTTAAAAAAAAAAAAAAAAAGACTGACAAAGAAAAAAAAAGAGAGAAGATAAAAATTATTAAAATCAAGAGTGAAACAGGGAACATCACTATAGGACTTACAGATATCAAAAGGCTAATGAGGAAATAGTATAAACACCTTACACAGATGTATTTGACAACTTAGATAAAAATGAACCAATTTTTCAAAAGCACAAATGACTACAACTCACATACCAAAAATAAATGAATAGCCCTATCACCATGTAAAAGAATTGAATTTGTAATTTAAAAACCCACAAAAAGAGAAATCTCAAGGGAGAGATGATATCATGTTGAATTCTACTAAATGTTTAAAGAAGAATTAATTCCACATAAATTCTTCCAGAAAATCGGAGATATGAATGACTTCCAGTTTATCTTGTGAAGCTAATACTGTTTTGACACCCAAACCAAAGACAGAATGTATGAGAAGAGTAGAGGAGAGAAGGGGAGAGGGGAAAAACAGAAACAGGTTTAATACTAATGTCCCTTGGGGCACCTGGGTGGCTCAGTGGGTTAAAGCCTCTGCCTTCAGCTCAGGTCATGATCCCAGGGTCCTGGGATCCAACCCCACATCAGGCTCTCTGCTCAGCAGGGAGCCTGCTTCCCTTCCTCTCTCTGGCTGCCTCTCTGCCTACCTGTGATCTCTGTCTGTCAAATAAATAAAATCTTAAAAAAAAAATACTAATGTCCCTCATGAATATAGGTGCAGATATCATTTAAAATATCAGCAAATAGAATTAAGTAAATAAAATAACTAAATAAATAAATGAAATTAAAATAATTTATAACAAGAATTTTATGCCATGACCAAAATTTTTATACCAAGAATGTAAGGCTAATTCATTATTATCTACCATATTAACAAAGTAAGGGAGAGAAATTCCATGATCATATTAATTGATGCACAATAAATATTGGGGATAATTCAAACCTAATCATCATAAAAATGCTCAGAAATGTGGAAATACAGAGGAATCTCCTCAACCTGATAAATGGCATCCTACACTTAATCTTACACTTAATGATACTTTCTGCATAAGATTAGAAACAAGAAACTAGTACCTGCTCTCAGCATTCTTATTCAGCATATAACCAGGAGCTCTAATAGGGTAAACGGGCAAGAAAAGAAATAAAAGGCATACAAGTTGGAAAAGCAGAAATAAATCCATGTCTACTTACAGATAATGTGTAGAAAATTCCAGTAGATTAAAAATATAACCTCAAATTAAGAAGTAATTTTAGAAAGGTAGTATGATACAAGATAAACATACAAAAATCAATTGCTATATACTACATAACTATTACTTGTGTTAGTGATGTGTTTGTGTACCACAATGAACACATGAGCACTGAAATTAAAAGTAGGATGTATCTTCAGTGACCAAAAAATTAAGTAAGTGTAAATGTAACAAAAAATGCACAGAAATGGTATGCTGAAAATCACAATATGATGAAATAAATTTAGAAAATCTAAATAAGTGGAGAGATATTCTGTGTTCAGAATTGTACAACTCAAAAAAATAAAGATGCTAGTTATCTCAAAGCTGATATACAGACTTAACACACATTCTTTCAAAATTGTAAGATTTCTTTTTAAAGAAATAGAAAAGATTATTCCAAAATTTATGTAAAAATCAAAGGAGCTATAGTAGAGTATCTACAATAATTTTGAAGATGGAAAACAAAGTGGGAAGAATATCAGATGGCAGAATAGTCAAGAATGTATGATATTTTCAGAGTGATACACATATGGATCAGCTGAACAGAAAAAGAACCGAGAAATAGGCCCTTTCAATTATGCTCAATCCATTTTAGACAAAAGTCAAAAAATAGTGACAATACCAAATGCTGGTGAAGATGAAAAGAAACTGAATCACTTTTTTTTTTTTTTTAAATATGGGAATGTAAAATAGTACAGTCACTCTAGAAAAGAGCTTGGCATTTTCTTAAAAAAAAAAAAACTAAGCATACAACTACCATATGGCTCAGCAATTGTACTCCTGGGCACCTATCCCAGACAAAACCCAGACCAGATGAAAACTTCGGTCACAAAAAAAACTTTTACATGAATGTTTACAACCACTTTATTTATAATCTAACACTTGACAACATTCTGGCTGTGCTTAAGCAAGTGAATGGTTAAACAAACTGTGGCCCATCCATATCATGGAGTACTACTCAGGAGTTAAAAGGAATGAATCACAGAAACACTCTACAAACTGGACAAAATATCCAGTTAATTATGCTGGCAGGAAAAAAAAAAAAAAGAAAAAAAAGAAAAAAAAGAAAGAAAAAAGGAAAAAAAAGCCAATCCTGAAAGATTACAGGCTGCAATGTTCCATTTATACAATGTTCTTAATATGGCAAATTGTGAAAAAAGGGAGAACAGACTATTGATTGGAAAGGTAAGAAAGAGGGTGTGGATATAGCATGAGAGGGTGAGTATGTGGGCTGATGAGCTTTTCCTATATTCCGATTGTCAATGTTTATATATCAGCCATGCACTGTAAGGTTTGCAAATTGCTCCTGTGGGAGGAAGTGGGTAAAGGACATGCTTGATCTTTCCATGTTACATCTTGCAAATTCCTGTAACTCTACAAGGAAATAATATTTAAACTTTATTTTTAAAGGAAGGCAGTAATGTTTATTCTATAAGTTTGTTGTAAGAATGAAATATATTTGGGGCAACTTGGTGGCTCAGTCAGTTAAGCATGTACCTTTGGTTCAGACCATGATCTAGGGTCTTGAGGATCAAGCCCTGGGGCAGCTCCCTGCTCAGTGGGGAGTCTGCTTCTCTCTCTCCTTCTTCTCCTCCACCATTCCCCTGCTTGTGCCCACTCTCTCAAATAAATAAATAAAATCTTAAAAAAAAAAAAAAGCGATATATTTTAAAGTACCTGTTTGAAGCCTGGTAATTACTAAACACTCAGTTTTATCTAATTTTACTTCCCTTTGCTCCTCTCCTACTCCTTTATAGACACCTTGGTTTCCTAAAAATGAAATGTTTTCCCCCAGTGAGATATACCATGCCCTTCTCAAACTCTCAACTATGATGAACTTTTCTGGAGGAAGATCTGTTCCCCACAGTTTGGGTATGAGACATAGGTAAGCATGAGGAGAAGCACTGTTACAACACACCGACACAAGAGGTAATTCCCTATAGCTGTTAAAAGTAAAGATCAGATTTCAGTGGAATATTTTGGTATTAAAGGGAGGGAGGCACAAAGGCCTGGACCCTGTGCTACTAATCGCCCTGCTACCTTGTGAGGTTCTTGAGGACAAATAACAGACTAAAGAGCCAAAGACCATCCTGCTACTAATTTTAGGACTCCAGGAGACACATGAGCTGGAAGCAAGGCCTCAGGTTCCAGGACACAGGCAGGACTTGTCCCTTCCACCTGCTTCAGCCACAATCAAACCTTAGTACAAGCAGCTGGTAGTTTGTATTTAAAAGATAATAATATTTAGTCCCCTTGAGTGATCCAAGGGGTGTTAACCTACTGTGTTGTGTGACCTTGTAGCTCCAAGGGTTCAAGTAAAATTAGCTGTACAAAGAAGTATTTCCACAAAGAACCAGATTCACAAAGTACAAGTAAAACAAAAGCAAGCATTAATGTTATCTATGTGTTCCCTACACTCAGAAGAGGAGCAAGGTGAGAGAAGCAAAGAGGAAGGGTAAAGATGATGGGTGCTCAGAGACCCAGGCTTCAGGCACCTGTGTAGGCAGGGAGAAGAGAAGAGAGTGAGGCTCCTTCTGTGGCTACCAAGCCCCATCCGGTCAGAGAGCAAAAGCAATTGCTGCTGAAACTGGGGGGTCTCTTTCAGTGTCCTGACTGGAAAGAAAACACCGACATTACCAACTCTCAGTTTGGGGCTTATAGGGGGAGAATCCAGATGTTCCGACATTAAGCAGCCAGGCATTCCAGGGTCTGGCTGCTTCAGCAACAGTAACTCATCAATCTTCTGAGAGCTCCACCAACACTTTTTACCTAAACGGAAACCATTGCATCATAATTAGATACTATCAGACTATGGCCTACTGACTTAAATTTAGGAAATCATATGGGCACTTAGCAACCTGGGCATTTTCTAGCCTCAGGGGAATGAGAGAAGGCCTAGTTTTAAAAGTGTGAAGTACCCCCAGGGAATGGCCATTGTTCAACCTTAACTAACCACTAACTGTGGGTGAGCCATGGTCCGCAGATCAGAGGTGGTATATTAGCAATGGGCCAGATCTAGCTCAAGGCACTGTCATGATACTGCAGTAGTTCATAGGTGCCCCTGACTCCCAGGGTGGATGTTTCTGATAAGCGTCCTCTCATGCATGCAACAGGGTTTGAGAGATCCTACTGTGCACAACAGTTTTGTAAGATGTGTTGGGTGGACTCAGGAATAAAGTGTGGCTAAAAGCGTAGTCCCAAACTGCTAAAAACTCCACCAGTTACACTCACAGGTTCCAGTGGATACATGAAGGCATGTGTCCTTGTGTGTGAACTTGATAAGTATCTCAACAGACTTTCCTGGCTAATGCTCCCTTAAGTGGAGCACACAATCCTTATGGAATTTCCAGTCACTTATTTTTTGTCTTCATGAGAGTGCTAAAGATGTTTTTTATATTCTCAGTAACAATACTAAACATTAAAGTAATAGTGAAATGATAATGACAAGCAGTTAACGCTTTCATTTTAAGCCCTCAAACCCTAGTGAATTGGGTATTCCACGGGATTTTTGCATTTTACACATAAAGACATTGAGTCGGAGAGGTTATAAGAGTTTATCCAAGGTCCAATGAGTTGTGGAAAATTATAATCCTGGTCTGGCTCTAAAAAACAAGAATTAATGTTTTCGCTGCTGAAATAATTTTCCTTCTCCTTCTCTCCAAGATGCAATCAATTCCCTCCTCTTGGGTTCCATTACAATGGCAGAATGAGGCAGACACACTTGGGCACAGGGAACATGGAGCCCTTTCCTATGTGGTGTGAAGCATTATGTCTTTCCTGCCAGCTTCAGAGCTCCTATCTTCTGCACCTCTTCTGGGGGCCATGAGGAGGCCTTCCTAGGTCCTTCTCATCAGCCAATTGCACAGGAGGGAAGAAGAGAAAAATATAATAAGGTGAATTTCTAATCTCTCTGTTCTCCCACCTGA
Organism: Lontra canadensis; assembly: GCF_010015895.1. Lineage (NCBI taxonomy): Eukaryota > Metazoa > Chordata > Mammalia > Carnivora > Mustelidae > Lontra > Lontra canadensis. The sequence continues at coordinate 2,048,354 of NW_022631139.1, forward strand.
AAGAGCTTACCACCTTCCCTGGCTGCTTCCTACCCCAAACACCCAGCACCAATCCACATCTCCACATATGGCAGCATCAGGGATCTCCATCCCTGGGATTGATGGAGAAGGTTACACACATAGAAGACAAAGGTGTCTCCTGGAATTTGACCTCCGCTTAGAATATCATTGTTTTTGTTTTTGTAAAAGCTTTTCCACTGGCCAAGGGGCAGATTCTGTGTTCTGCCTTGATCCCCATGTGCTATGGACATAGGTGAACCCAATAGTGACGCAAAGGAAGAGGAGGGGCCACACAACCATGCCCCTCTGACACCACTTCAACCACCTACAACCAGATTGCCTTTTCCAGAAAATGATACTATTGTTCTTTTATATGCCATATAAGACAGGGTCATCAAACTCCCATTTATTAATAGAGAATGGCTTCATGTGTTGCCCAGGGCTTTCATGTCGATGTTTGCTTACATTTCAAAGTAATAGCGTCATTTATTTCCTTTATAGCTGCCCAGCAATTTTAGGTAACTCTTTATATCTTCCCTCTTGTGAAGACATCAGAGTTTTTATTTGGCATATACCAAGGCTTGAGAAGGCAAGCAGCCTTTTTTACAGCAACCATCAGGGAAATCACTGATTTTGATAGATTCAGGTTTTTTCTACCATTCTCAGTTTATACTTTCTATTAAAAAAAAAAAAGTCTCAATGGGCTTAGAACTTCAGCTTGGAATAAGAAAACTCCAAAGAAAAATGCTAAAAGTACAGGGGAGACAGTCCTGATTTCATTAAAACAGACACTTGAGAAGATATAAACAATTCAGACATAGAAGCAATGTTCACCAATACAACATCACCAGTCCTCCTCCCTCTCTCGTTCATTATCTATGAATATTTCCCAGTGAGTCTTCTAAAGAGAAATTTTACAAGTCAATTTTTAAATTAAAATTCATGAACAATTGACTTGGAACCTGAGTCAAACTATGCACCTCTTATGATACTTTTATGGTACTTGGGTGAAGTCCTGGGTACCTGGCCCTGGCCATATTTCTCAGCTATTGCTTATAACTTCATTCTTTACCCACTTATCCCAATTACAAATAAGCCCTAACAGAGTAGATCACTTTGTTTGTGTGTCTGTCAATCTTTCCACTTAATGGTGCTACTATTTCCTTTAATGTTACATGCTTATCTATGATCTTCTGCACATGGAGGTTGAATCTGACCATCTCTGTCCTTTCCCTTCCAGGTTTAGCTACCTTCATTTGCAGGGTGATTTATAGGAATTAATAGGATAGAAATTGAATGGCTGAGCCCAGTCATCTATTCATGAATCTCAGGCTAATAGAATTTATTTAGACTTGTCTGTGATAATGGTGTTTCAGCCCATACTTGATATGAATGTGTGACAATTGACCGGAAGTTCTAATTCTATGAGAAGTTACGGACATGGTACCTGTCCCCCAAACATTTATAACAGAGGCAACACACACACACACACACCTACCCACCCACCTATCCTCCTCCACACACACACACAGGATACACAAAACTCAGTGGTCTCACCTACTTATTATTTATCTATCAAGATTTAGCAAGTGCCTACCTTGTGCTCAATCTTGTTTGGGTATTGTGATTCCAACAAAAAAGACCAATGTCTACCCTTGGGACAGTTTCATTTGATGGGCAGGATGGAATTAAATAAATAAACAAATGCATTCTTATAACATGATAGAACATCATAAAGTATAGTGTCTAGGAGTGATGGGACATATACCTGAGAAGCTACTGCAGATTGTACTGACCCCGTGGTACCTCCAGCAAATGAGAACATAGCTTGTTCTCCATAGTAGCCTCTAAAGGGCCCTGCTAACTTCCTCAGTGCCTACAATATTTCCATCTTTAACCTATATTCCTTCTGCTCCAATTTAAGCATTCCCTTGGGTACTTCTTTTTAGAACCTGAGTTCTGTGAAATGCAGTGTCCATAAGAACTCCAGGAAAGTTCACGAAAAAGGTTGAAGAATGGAACTTGTCCAATTTAAACTACAGGAGAATTTGGGAGTAAGCAGAAAGCAATTACATAGTTAGTTGGTCATAACCAGGGTGGTGGGGCCAGCACCTTCACACCACCTTTTTCTGGAAGCTGCTCCAAACATTTAATAATGATTGATTATAATATCGTTATTTATAGTCTAATTTTTACCCATGTGGTGTTCTATCTAACAAAAAAAAAAAACAAAACATTAAAAACACCTGCTAATCATCTGCTTCAGCTAATTTATTGGGAAAAATTCTAATAGCACTTTTGCATTTTTCTAATTAGGTATTATGAGTTTTAATTAATGTCTTAATTAGATGCCATTATGTCCTCATGACACTGGTGAATCATTTGAAACCAGGCCTTGATTACTATATTGATATGTGTTCTGTTCTATTTTTAATTTCTTTTGTTTGTTTTTCAAAAAAAAAAAAAAAAGGTAGCTGGGAACTTTTTCTATTTAGGAAAGCTTCTCTGCAGCTAAACAGTGCCTCCACTCAGCCACATTGTCTGGAGTGTGATTTCATCTCATTCTTTTTTTTTTTTTTTTTAATTTTTTCACTGTTCCAAGATTCTTTATTTATGTACCACACCCAGTGAGCCATGCAGTACATGCCTTCCATAAAACCCACCACCATGCTCACCCAATCCCTCCTCCCTCTCCCCTCAAAAACCCTCAGTTTATTTCTCAGAGCCCACAGTCTCTCATGATTCATCTCTTTTGCTCAATCTCTCTTTCTATGCACCTCGCACTTGTTAGGGGTCCTGATCCCAGAAGTTCCTTATGTGGGCTAGTCTGAGCCGCCCCCTCCCATTCTTTTCAGGCAACCCCACTGTGCTGGGTATTCACTCTGTAATTGGGTGTTTCCATAATGCTTATCAGATGCTGAATTCGCAATGAGGTTGTAGAAAGAAGTTAATTACAGAATCTGAACTGGAGAATGGGAATTGCCCTCCGTAAACAAATAAACGAGCCACAGTATGACAGTTTTAGAATGACAAGTGTAAAAATTCCATGCCTATCTGAAAAGGTTCAACTGCTTTGCATCATCACTTCCAAAACAACCTTCGTTGTGAATGAGTAAGAAATAAGTGGAGGTGGGAGCTGGGGCTAATGCCTTATCCAGATATCCATGATTATTCATTCCAGATATGAGGCCTGGAAAAATCTTTTTGATTTTAGTGTTCATGTTGTAACTTCTTGACTCAGTGAAAAAAGAAAAAGCTCTTTCTGCATATTCTGTACAAGTAGCTGGAATAAGATACAAAGCTTATTTTATACAATTTTGAATGCCATGCAATCAGAAAGGAAACAGGTGTAGACTTCAAAGAGGTAGGAACAAAGAGAAGGCTGCAGAAAGTGATAATTTATGTCATATGAACAGAAGATGTGTTGGTTCTCGTGATGTCTGTGATCGATTGCTGTTTTACTTTGATCTTATCCTCCATCTAGTGTGATCAAAATGGCTGGGAAGGTAAAACTACATTTTGCAGACTTTTTTTATTAGCAAGAGTTACAGATTTGATTTAGGTGGGGCCAAACAGATGCACGTGCATATGTGTTTGTCTGATACAGATTGTAATAGGTGTGGCTGATAGTTCTGAACCTGGTGTCCTGAATGGAGCCATATCCCACATGGGATATCCTGACTATGCATGTTTTTGGATCTAGAGTATGTGCAGCAAACTTGGCAGCCCAGACCTTTGGAGGGGTTTGTGAAATAATACATAGAAGCTCAACCCAGAATGTATCTTTAACTGTTTGAACCCTCTGTAAGCTATGCCATACCGTATAATAAATCCCTTCCAACCTAAACTAGCTAGGATAAAATCTGTTCTCTATAACTCAGCTGTTATAAGGACAGTTTTAAATCCATTCCCATGTCAAAATGTTCTACTTTTATTCATTATTTCTTAGGTAGCTATTCGAACTGGCAAACTCTGATGATATAGTTGAAATTAGTTATTTTGTTTCTCTTGGAGATGAATTTTTACTTTAATAATGAACTCTGAAAGACAAAAACTATAACCACATGAGAGAAAAAATACATAAAGATAGTATGTGGCCAGCTGGTAAGGAAATACTTATAGTCTGGGAATCATTCCTTGGCTTCTCTTCATACCACCTCAAAAGTTAATTTTTTCATCCATGTTTAAGATAGCAGAAAGTGCTAAACAGTGATGCAATGACTATTTTTGTCTTTATATTATAGAATATTTCAAATGGCATTAATACTGTAATAAATCATAGGTAATCATAAATTAAAAATTATCAAGTCACAGTCAAGTTTTATTTTACCTCCACCCTCACGCACTCATCCCAACTGTAGTTATTTGGAAGACATTCTCAGATCTTACCATTTCAACGGTAAATACATCAGTCAGCATGTATTTCTAAAAGATAAGGCATTTTTAAAAATTTTAAAATAACCAGATAACTAGGCTTAAACCTATAAGTAAATTAATAATAACTTTTAATATCATCAATGATTTAGGTAGTGTTCAAATTTCCTGACTTTTTTTTTAAGTTTGCTTGTTTGAATTTGGATTTTAAATACATGGCAACAGGGTAATAGATCTTTTTGCTGTTGTTGTTGTTGTTAATAGATCTTGTAAGTTCCATTTGATTGAATCAAATGCTTACTGATTTATCTTCTAAGCCTTTTTACTTTCCTCTGCAATTATTTGTGAAGAAATGAGATATTTGTCATATGAAATTTCCATAATCATCCTCATGTCATGTGTCTCTGCTCTCAGTAATGCCTGTAATTTGCTGTTTGTATCATAACGGCCTCATAGAGATTTTGGCAAGAATTCTTTCTATAATTCCTTCAGGTAACACACAATATGTAGCAGATTGTCCTTGCAGTGATGCTGGCAGCTTTGATGATCACGGTCTAGATCCATCACTTTATTAAGAATTGGAAATCAGGTATTCTAATTTTGTCGCTGTTTTTGTTGCTTATTAGTTAAAATAGATCATAAACATGTTGGTAGTTCTGACTGAAGTGCAAAACTGCATGACCCTCACTGAGACCAAGTAAATACAGTTGATCCTGAACAATGCAGGGGTGTGGGATGCCTACCCCATGTAGTCATATATCTGCATACAGGCTTTGACTCCCCCACAACTTAACTAATGACCTGTGGTTGACTGGAAGCTTTAGAAATAACATCAACAGTTGATTACCACATATTTTGTGTACTATATGTGTTAAATGCTGTATTCTTACAGTAAGGCCAGTTAGAGAAAGGAGCCTATTCTAAAGGAAGTCATAAGGAAGACAAAATACATTTATGGTATTGTATTTATTGGGAAAAAAAAAAAAAGAAAAAGAAAAAGAAAACCTGTGTGTAAGCGGATCCTCACAGTTCAAACCGGTTTTGTTCAACGATCAACTGCTTTATCTCCTAATACACGAGGAGTAGACTCAGGATAATAACACCAACCTCATCTTCAACAATATGACTACTAAACTAGTGAAAATATTGCTTTATTTTATTTTACATTTCACTTTTTCTTTCTGGTATAATCCACCAGAATCACAGTAAAATGATTGTTTTACATATTTTGAAATACTTCCTTTTGATTTAATTATGTCATCAACTTGAGATACATGTGTTTGCTGCATTTGTCTTTTGGGGGGCATTATTTTATTTTTAATTTTGAAAAATTCACAGGCTTACAAAGTCAAATCATCTAGAGAATGATTTGAACAGCAAAGGGGATCTTCCCACAAAGAGGATCTTCTGCTTGATTTTACAGTTTATGGTTTGTTTTTCTAGTAAATGTGAGCATGTTGTGTATGTGCATGTAAATATGCATACATATAAGACATTGCTCACAGTTTCACAGGTAGACAGTAGTACATTATTTTATTAATTTATAGCAACTATCCATTTTCTCCACTTCCCTTCCCTTATAATTAGGGCGTCACTCATCGGATCATACAGAGCTATTCCTCATTCCTTTTCATAGCTGACTATTCTCCTTTTATCAGATCTACTGCTGTTTATTCACCTTTCTTATAATAAACATTCGGTGGGTCTGCATCTTTTGCTAAGAAGGTTTCTGTGCCCATGTGCATATGCCTTACAGTATAATCTTAAGGCAGGAATTATTTGGATCAAAGAGTAAATGCACATGTAAATTTGATAGACACTGCCACATCCCCCACTGTGGATATTGTATCTTTCTTTTCATTTCCACAGACACAATTTTCCCACATCTCAACAATGAAGCATGTTGTCAACTTTTAGCTTTTGTCAGTTCATTGGATAAGAAATATGTATCATTGTATTTAAAATTCTGTTTATCTCTAGTTGCCTGGGTGGCTCAGTCATTAAGCATCTGTCTTCTGCTCAGGTTATGATCCCAGGGTCCTGGGATTGAACCCCTGCATCAGGTACCTTGCTCAGCAGGAAGCCTACTTCTCCCTCTCCCCCTGCTTGTATTCCATCTCTTGCTGTCTCTCTCTGTCAAATAAATAAATAAAATATTTTAAATATTATGTTTATATCATTATTGCTCAGTTTGAGAATCTTTGTATATGATTAAGGTCAATGACCTTTCTTTCTTTGTAAAATATAAGCACATATTTGTAACTCATTTTTCTATAGAAATGTTGCTATTTTTTGCTATATTCTTTTCTCTTTTTTGACCGTTGTTTTTGTATATTAGTCACATCAACCTTTTGTTAGGGATGTAAGTTATAAATCACATTGACGTGCCATTGCTACATGTAAGTCTTCATTATTAATGCTATTGAGAAGCAAAGGCAGACAGGCAGACATTAATGAACACCCACTTTCCAGAACATAAGTTTAGAGTTCAAAAGTGAAGAAGTGTAAATACAAAGCCTTAGAGCTTACGGTTGCTTAAATTTATAAAACAAGACATGTTCAGTCTTCCAGGTAAAAGAACAGAAATTCCAAAGGGAGACTCCAAATTCCTACAGTTTATATTTTAGGGGGTACTTGAAGTAGAGAAAATAATGTTGTGCAGGTTTTTTCTCTTTTTCCTTTGGAAGATTTAACTATGGGGATGGAGGGATCATAAAGGAGGGAGTAAAGTGCTTGTAAGAAGAGAGAATAATTGAGAAGCACAAATGTATATATAGGTCTATTAAATGACCTATATAACAGCGACACAGAAAAACAGAACTCCCAGGTAGAATGCTATTTATTTTCAAGCAAATAGAAATAAATGCACCTCAAGTTTTCAACCTCATTAATATAGACAGACTTTTTTAAAGTTAGATAGAAATTTTGAGTGAAACTGGGAAGACAAATCCCCACTAGATTTCTCATCTTGGTTCAGAAAGGAACTTGTTCTGATTTCATTGATCTTACCATTTAAAAATTTAAAAAAAAAAAAGGTGTATTTCTTGTTTTATCAAAATTAGAGGGAAACAGAGCAATCTGTGATATCTGAGGAAGTACTGCTAAACTTTTTTGTTATTCTGGAAAATCTTATATGTTGAATCAAATCTTATTTGGGATTGGGAATGATGCTGTTCCCCAAATGTAATGTGCTTGTTTTTTGTTGCTGATGTTTTTTAATTTTTCAATAAACATATAATGTATTATTAACCCCAGGGGTACAGATCTGTGAATTGTCAGGTTTACACACTTCATAGCACTCACCATAGCACATACCCTCCCCAATGTCCATAACCTCACCACCCTCTCCCTGCCACCCTCAGTTTGTTTTGTGACATTAAGAGTCTCTTATGGTTTGTCGACCTCCTGATCCCATCACGTTTCATTTATTCTTTTCCTACCCCCAAACCCCCCACGTTGCATCTCCACTTCCTCATATCAGGGATATCATGTGATAGTTGTCTTTCTCTGACTGACTCATTTCTCTAAGCATAATACCCTCTAGTTCCATCCATGTTGTCACAAATGGCAAGATTTCATTTCCTTAGATGGTTGCATAGTATTCCATTGTATAAATACACCACATCTTCTTTATCCATTCATCTGTTCATGGACATCTAGGTTCTTTCCATAGTTTGGCTATTGTGGACATTGCTGCTAAAACATTTGGGTGCACATGCCCCTTCAGATCACTATGTTTGTATCTTTAGGGTAAATACCCAGTAGTGCAATTGCTGGGTCATAGGGATAGCTCTGTTTTCAACATTTTGAGGAACCTCCATGCTGTTTTCCAGAGTGGTTGTACCAGCTTGCATTCCAACCAACAGTGCAGGAGGATTCCCCTTTCTCCACATCCTCGCCAGCATCTGTCATTTCCTGACTTGTTAATTTTAGCCATTCTGACTGGTATGAGGTGATATCTCATTGTGGTTTTGATTTGTATTTCCTTGATGCCGAGTGATGTGGAGCACTTTTTCATGTGTCTGCTGGCCATCTGGATGTCTACTTTGCGGAAATGTCTGTTCATGTCCTCCACCCATTTCTTGATTGGATTATTTGTTCTTTGGGTGTTGAGTTTGATAAGCTCTTTATAGACTTTGGATACTAGCCCTTCATCTGATATGTCATTTGCAAATATCTTCTCCCATTCTGTCAGTTGTCTTTTTGGTTTTGTTGACTGTTTCCTTTGCTGTTCAAAAGCATTTGATCTTGATGGAGTCCCAATAGTTCATTTTTGCCCTTGCTTCCCTTGCCTTTGGCAATGTTCCTAGGAAGACGTTGCTGCCACTGAAGTCAAAGAGGTTGCTGCCTGTGTTCTCCTCAAGGATTTTGATGGATTCCTTTCTCACATTGAGGCCCTTCATACATTTTGAGTCTATTTTTGTGTATGGTGTAAGGAAATGGTCCAGATTCATTTTTCTGCATGTGGCCGTCCAATTTTCCCAACACCATTTGTTGAAGAGGCTGTCTTTTTTCCATTGGACATTCCTTCCTGCTTTGTAAAAGATTAGTTGACCATAGAGTTGAGGGTCTATTTCTGGGCTCTCTATTCTGTTCCATTGATCTATGTGTCTGTTTTTGTGCCAGTACCATGCTGTCTTGATGATGACAGCTTTGTAATAGAGCTTGAAGTCCAGAATTGTGATGCCACCAACTGTGGCTTTCTTTTTCAATATTCCTTTGGCTATTCGCGGTCTTTTCTGGTTCCATATACATTTTAGGATTATTTGTTCCATTTCTTTGAAAAAAATGGATGGTACTTTGATAGGAATTGAATTAAATGTGTAGATTGCTTTAGGTAGCATAGATATTTCCACAATATTTGTTCTTCCAATCCAGGAGCATGGAACATTTTTCCATTTCTTTGTTTCTTCCTCAATTTCCTTCATGAGCACTTTATAGTTTTCTGAGTATAGATTCTTTGCCTCTTTGGTTAGGTTTATTCCGAGGTAGCTTATGGTTTTGGGTGCAATTGTAAGTGGGATTGACTCCTTAATTTCTCTTTCTTCTGTCTTGTTATTGTTGTAAAGAAATGCAACTGATTTCTGTGCATTGATTTTATATCCTGACACTTTACTGAATTCCTGTATGAGTTCTAGCAGACTTGGAGTGGAGTCCTTGGGGATTTCCACATATAGTATCATATCATCTGCAAAGAATGAGAGTTTGACTTCTTCTTTGCCAATTTGGATGCCTTTAATTTATTTTTGTTGTCTGACTGCTGAGGCTAGGACTTCTAGTACTATGTTGAATAGTAGTGGTGATAATGGACATCCCTGCCATGTTGCTGACCTTAGCAGAAAAGCTCTTAGTTTTTCCTCCATTGAGAATATTTGTGGTGGGTTTTACATAGATGGCTTTGATAATATTAGGTATGTGCCCTCTATCCCTACACTTTGAAAGTTTTGATCAGGAAGGGATGCTGTACTTTGTCAAATGTTTTTTCAGCATCTATGGAGAGTATCATATGGTTCTTATTCTTTCTTTTATTAGTGTGTTGTATCACATTGATTGATTTGTGGATGTTGAACCAACCTTGCAGCCCTGGAATAAATCCCACTTGGTTGTGGTGAATAATCCTTTTAATGTACTGTTGGATCCTATTGTCTAGTATTTTGGTGAGAATTTTCACACCTGTGTTCACCAAGGATATTGGTCTGTAGTTCTCTTTTTTGATGGGATCCTTGTCTGATTTTGGGATCAAGGTGATGCTGGCCTCATAAAATGAGTTTGGAAGTTTTCCTCCCATTTCTATTCTTTGTAACAGTTTCAGGAGGATAGGAATTAATTCTTCTTTAAATGTTTGGTAGACATCCCTGGGAAGCCGTCTGGCCCTGGGCTTTTGTTTGTTTGGAGATTTTGGATGACTGCTTCAATCTCCTTACTGGTTATGGGTCTGTTCAGGTTTTCTATTTCTTCCTGATTCAGTTGTGGTAGTTTATATGTCTCTAGGAATGCATCCATTTCTTCCAGATTGTCAAATTTGTTGGTGTAGAGTTCCTCATAATATGTTCTTATAATTGTTTGTATTTCGTTGGTATTGGTTGTGATCTCTCCTCTTTCATTCATGATTTTATTTATTTGGGTCCTTTCTCTTTTCTTTTTAAGTCTGGCCAGGGGTTTATCAATCTTATTAATTCTTTCAAAGAACCAACTCCTAGTTTTGTTGATTTGTTCTATTGTTATTTTTTGTTGTTGTTGTTTCTATTTCATTGATTTCTGCCCTGATCTTTATGATTTCTCTTCTCTTGCTGGGTTTAGGCTTTCTTTGTTGTTCTTTCTCCAGCTCCTTTAGGTGTAGGGTTAGGTTGTGTATTTGAGACCTTTCTTGTTTCTTGAGAAAGGCTTGTATCACTATATATTTTCCTCTCAGGACTGCCTTTGTTGTGTCCCATGGATTTTGAACCGTTGTGTTTTCATTATCATTTGTTTCCATGAATTTTTTCAATTCTTCTTTAATTTCCTTATTGACACATTCATTCTTTAGAAGGATACTATATAGTCTCCATTTATTAGGTTCTTTCCAAATTTCCTCTTGTGATTGAATTCTAGCTTCAGAGCATTGTGGTCTGAAAATATGCAGGGAATGATCCCAATCTTTTCATACCAGTTGAGACCTGATTTAGGACTGAGGATGTGATCTATTCTAGAGAATGTTCCATGTGCACTAGAGAAGAATGTGTATTCTGTTGCTTTGGGATCGAATGTTCTGAATATATCTGTGATGTCCATCTGGTCCAGTGTGTCATTTAAGGCCTTTATTTCCTTATTGATCTTTTGCTTGGATGATCTGTCCATTTCAGTGAGGGGAGTGTTAAAGCCCCCCTACTATGATTATATTATTGTCAATGTGTTTCTTTGATTTTGTTATTAATTGGTTTATGTAGTTGGCTGCTCCCATGTTAGGGGCATAGATATTTGAAATTGTTAAATCTTCTTGTAGGACAGACCCTATAAGTATGATATAGTGTCCTTCCTCATCTCTTATTATAGTCTTTAACTTAAAATCTAATTGATCTAGGGATTGCCACCCCAGCTTTCTTTTGATGTCCATTAGCATGGTAAATTGTTTTCCACCCCCTCACTTTAAATCTGGAGGTGTCTTTGGGTCTAAATGCGATTCTTGTAGGCAGCATATTGATGGGTTTTGTTCTTTTTATCCATTCTGATACCCTGTGTCTTTTGACTGGGGCATTTAGCCCATTTACATTCAGGGTAACTATTGAGAGATATGAATTTAGTGCCATTGTTTTGCCTGTAAGGTGACTGTTACTGTATATTGTGTCTGCTCCCTTCTGGTCTACTACTTTTAGGGTGTCTCTTTGCTCAGAGGGCCCCTTTCAATATTTCCTGGAGAGTTGGTTTGGTGTTTGTAAATTCTTTCAGTTTTTATTTTTCCTGGAAGTGTTTTATCTCTCCTTCTATTTTCAATGATAGCCTAGCTGGATATAGTATTCTTGGCTGCATGTTTTTCTTGTTTCATGCTCTGAATATATCATGCCAGTTATTTCTGGCCTGCCAGGTCTCTGTGGATAAGTCCACTGCCAATCTAATATTTTTACCATTGTATGTTACAGACTTCTTGTCTGGGCTGCTTTCAGGATTTTCTCTTTGTCACTAAGACTTGTAAATTATACTATTAGATGATGGGGTGTAGACCTATTCTTATTGATTTTGAGGGGAGTTCTCTGCACCTCCTGGATTTTGATGCTTGTTCCCTTTGCTATATTAGGGAAATTCTCTACAATATTTCTCTCCAATATACCTTCTGCTCCCCTCTCTTTTTCTTCTTCTTCTGGAATCCCAATTATTCTAATGTTGTTTCATCTTATGGTATCACTTATTTCTCGAATTCTCCCCTCGTGGTCCAGTAGCTGTTTGTCTCTCTTTTGCTCAGCTCCTTTATTCTCTGTCATTTGGTCTTCTGTTTCACTAATTCTTTCTTTTGCCTCATTTATCCTAGCAGTAAGAGCCTCCATTTTTTATTGTACCTCATTAATAGCTTTTTTTAATTTCAACTTGGTTAGATTTTAGTTCTTTTATTTCTCCAGACAGGGTTTCTTTAATATCTTCTATGCCTTTTTCGAGCCTGGCTAGAACCTTGAGAATCGTCATTCTGAACTCTAGATCTGACATATTACCCATGTCCATATTGATTAGGTCCCTAGCCTTTGGTACTGCCTCTTGTTCTTTTTTTTGTGGTGATTTTTCCTGCCTTGTCATTTTGTCCAGATAGGAATATATGAAGGAGCAAATAAAATACTAAAAGAGTGGCAAAGACCCCAGGAAAATGTGCTTTAACCAAATCAGAAAGACCCCAAATCGTGGGGGGGAGAAAGGGGGTAAAAAGAAGTTCAGAAAAAAGAATTGAAAGAAAAGAAAACAAATAAAGAAAAAATATAAAAAAGAATATATATATATATATATATATATATATATATATATATATATATTAGACTGGTGACTAAAACAGGGTCGCCCACTTAATTTTGGGATTATTTTGGTCACTTAGAAGAAACTACCTCCCAAAATTTTTAAAGTATGAAAAACGTATATAAGGGTAAATACAATGAAGCGATGGAATATGCCTATAAAGATAATTTTTTTTAATTTCTAAAAAAGTAGTTGATAAGATAAGTTGGTTGGGAGAATAAAGATAAAGAAGGTGGAGAGAATTTGCTCGGGCTGGAGACTAGAACAAGCCCAGTGCTAGATTTAGGGGGTATTTTGATCTATTAGAAGTTGTACCCCAAATTTTTTAGAAGAAAAAACCCTATGTGTATACAAAAAATAAATTTAGATACAATGAAGGATAAAATATAACTATAATAATGAAGGTTCAAAAAAGATTATTCTTTTTAATGAAAGGTATTGTTAAGATAAACTAGTTAAAAAAACGTTAAAAGAGGAAAGGGGAAAAGTTAAAAAAACTTAGCAGAAGAAAAAAATAAAATTAAAAAAAATTAATTAACTTTGCAAGACTAAAGAATTATGGGGAGAAAGCCATGAATTCCATGCTTTGCTTTCCCCCCTCTGGAATTCCACTGTTCTCCTTGCTAAGCAAACTTGGTCTTCACTGGATCTTGTTGATCTTCTGGGGGAAGGGCCTGTTGTAGTGATTCTCAAGTGTCTTTGCCTGAGGAGGAATTGAACTGCCCTTACCACCGGCCAGGCTAAGTAATCCGCTTGGGTTTGCTTTCGGGAGCTTTTGTTCCCTGAACGCTTCCTGTAGAGCTCTGGAGGATGGGAATGAAAATGGTGGCCTCCCAATCTCCAGTCTGGGGTAGCCAGGAGCTCAGGGGCCCACTCCTCTGTGTGCCCTCAGAGAAATGCGCTCAATCACTCTCATCTCCCTTGTTGCCTCCAGCAGCACTCCGAGCTTATCCAGCCTGTGACCAAGTGTCTCTGTCTCTGGCACACAGCTCTGCCTGGAGTCTCCAAACCCTGAAGATCCCTGAGCTCTTCCAGGGGACATCTCCCTGGATCTTGTGGGGACCTCATTCACAGAGCAGTGGCCTGTGCCACGGATTACGCTTCAAGGTAACCCCAGGTGTGAGCTCACTCCTCGGCTTTGTCTCTGTAGCCAGCTTTCCTGCTCTAATACCTGCAAGCTCTCCTACACTCAGACACCCCCGATCCTTCTGTGGCCCCACAGGACCTGAGGTCACGCTGTCCCTGTGTGGGCTTCACCGCAGTTTAGCCTCTGGAGCGATGTCCCTCTGTGGAGCAGACTTTTAAAAGTTCTGATTTTGTGCTCTGTTGCTCCACCACTTGCCGGGAGTCGGCCCCTCCCCCCGCCTTCTATCTTCTGTCGCTTTGGATTCACTTCTCCGCCGGTCCTACCTTTCAGAAAGTGGTTGATTTTCCATTTCTAGAATTGTTGTTCTTCTCTTCAATTTCCTGTTGGATTTGTAGGTGTTTGGAACAGTTTGATAAGCTATCTAACTGATCTCCTGCTACCTGATGTTGTCTCAGCCTGCTTCTTTTCCACCATCTTGACTCCTCCCCCTGTAATGTGCTTGTTAATGAAGGTTTATTTCACTGTGCATTGGAAGGAATATTAAACTTTCTCAAGAACTTCAGATTGCATTTTCCTGTAAATGCTGTACGATACAATATACAAATGTTTGGAGGATATGATCTCAACAATCATGGGATTTTTTTTTTTTTTAATCTGAAAGGGAAGTTGGTAGTTTCTGTTCTAACATCCTAGTTATCAATCAAAAACAAGTAAGTCCAGGGGGTTGCATTTTGTGGCCCTAAAATGCTCTTTATCAGAAGAGCAAAGACATAATTTAGCTCCCTAAATTCTAGTCTCTTGTGATTTCCTCCTACTAAAAAGCTGCTTCTCCTAAATAATGTGATTTGGAAGGAGAAAATGTATACATCAGGGTCCCCCTTTGCCACAGATCTAATACAGATAATATCAGCGTACCACCAATGGACCAATAGTTTCGTATTAATTCTCAAATTTGAAAATTACAGGGCTTTGCATTTTATAGGGCTGGTCCAGAGGGATAAGACATTGATAACCATTCCAAGTGGGAGGTAGAATTAAAAATCCAAGCCTGACCAATTCAGCTTCTCCATCCCTCCTGCAACTCATTGCTATAATTAAATTGGATATTTTCTCTTAGTCTTGAGATTCAAGGCCAGAAGAGTTAAGGTCATGCACAAAGTAGTCACTAAGATGTCCCTGAACAAAGGCACTCCAGAATTGAGTGATCTACTGTAAACTGCCTTAGTCTGTGCCTGCAGGGGCATTCTTATTCATCTGTCTTCATTAGTACTTCTTAATACATCAAAAGGATTTCAAGAAATGTTACAGTTAACTTAAAAGAGAACTAAACAAACTCCCCACTAGTCAAGTCTTCAAGTGCATCATTTTGATGGCCTAATAATGCCTCTGTGTGTGAAGGTGACATATGTGTGTAAGTGGTTTCAATAGCATTGTAGGTGTTCAAAATCCAGAGCTAGTCACTCTGCTGCCCCCTTCATGATAAATGGTTAGGGTCCGACCATAGCTCCAGACAGTACAGAATTCAGTGCTTCTCTAGAGCTCAATATCCACAGTTTGCTTTATCATCAATGGTGTCTTAACCCACTGCTAACAAACTCTGACAAAATAACCTTTTATGCTGGAAAGGCCTAAAATTACTTGAATTCTTAATGCTGTCTGCACCTGCTGCTTCTCTTGTGACATAGGGTTAACACAGTGAGCATGGATATATCAAACATGGCTAAATGGTTCAATTTGATACAGGTTGTGATGAACTTTTTGTAATTGTTTTATATTCCAGATACTAGAATTTGAAATTATAATGCATTAAATAGAGGATAGGCCTGGGGTCACATAGACCTGCTTATGAATCAATACTCCCTATGAACTCAGAAATATGCTTCAACATTTTGAACTTTATTCTTCTTATCTCTAAAATTAATGGGGTTTTCTTTTGCTTGAATTTCCCCCTTTCTATCTATTTGGATGTCTCATCTTTTTAAGTTCTTGATTCATATGTTCCAGTGTCAAGGAGGTCTTCCCCAGATTCCTATGTAAAATAGCATGTTGTCTTTACATGGCTGTCTATAGTTGGCTTCCCTGATTTATGTTCAATATTCCTTGTCATTATCTGATATGTTATAATCTTACTTGTTTACTATACATATCCCCAACTGGAATATACGTTTTTTGTAGGTAAGGACTTTTGTCTGTTTGGTCCTTGCTTTATCCTCAGTATTTCAAACAACTCATATTCTGTAGAATCAACCTAATAAAATTATATAAGATAGGGAAAATAGTTTCCATCTTACAAGGGTGTTGAGAGGACATAGTGAAACAGGTTTTTTAACAAATATTATCACATACCAATTTTGCATGCGTAAGATTTTTCATAGCTGCTAAGGACACAGAGCTTCAAATGAAGTGGATTTTGTCCTAACCTTCACTGACCTTATGTTTTAATAGGTATAGTGTGATATTAAAAGACAAATTCTACCATAACTTATTTATTTTGGCATGTACTACAAGTAGTAAGTAAATGGTGGACTGAGAGTGTGTGACAGGGAAACATGCATGATCTGAACTCAGGGAAGGACTTACAAAAAAGCAATGTTTAACTTGAGACATCAGGAGTCAAGGGAGGGAGGGACCCATTCCTCATAATGAGGAGCATGTATAAATGCACTGAGGTAAAAAGAAATTAGTGTTTGGTGACCTGAAAGAAATCTAGCATGGGTGGAGTCAAGAACATGAGGACAACTGTCTCTGGAGATGATACTGGACAAACAAAGAGGCTGGAGGATATCTATGACAATGTCCGGGGCACAATGCTGTCCAAAAAATAGTAGCCTTAAAATAATCAATAAAAATATCCAAGATATATATACCACATTTTCTTTATCCATTCATCTGTTGATGGACATCTAGGCTCCTATACAATGGAATACTATGCAGCCATAAAAAATTTGAATTCTTGTCATTTGCAACAATGGGGATGGAACTACAAGGTATTATGCTAAGCAAAAGAAGTCAATCAGAGAAAGAAAATTATCATATGATCTCATTGATATGAGGAATTTGAGAAATAAGACAGAAGATCATAGGGAAAGGGAGGGAAGAATGAAACAAGAAGAAACCAGAGAGGGAAACAAACCATAAGAGACTCATAATCACAGGAAACAAACTGAGGGCTGGAGGGGAGAAAGGTGGGAAGGATGGGTGGCTGGGTGATGGACACTGGGGAGGGTATGTGCCATGGTGAGTGTTATGAATTGTGTAAGATTGATGAATCACAGACCTGTACCTTGAAACAAGTAATACATCATATGTTAATTTAAAAAAAAATAAATAAATACAATACACATAAAAAAATACCCAAGATAGAAATGTTGCATGGATTTCTAGGGTGGCTGTGAAGAGTGACACAAATGACCACTATAGGTTATAAAGGTCCAGTCTAGAAAATAGAAGCCAATCTATGTATTTTAAATAGAAAAATATGCATAAAATTGGTCAGACTGCGATGGAAGACCTGAGAAATCAAAGAGGGACCTCACTGTTAACAAAACAGGAAACCACTGCTGCTAAAAATGGAGGTCTTAAGAGAGGAGACAGTGTTAAATGAAAGCCGGTGGAAAGCAGGCTGTAGTGCAGTCGTCTGGCAGGTCTAGAAGTCACTGTAGAGAGCTCACAGCCTCTTCTACAGAAGATACAGTTAGAGGCAGAGGGAAAGGAAACATCGGTTCTCCCTTCCTTCAGCCTTCAAATCACCTTCTTATGCCTCCCATTGGCGGAACAAAGTGGGAAGTCAGTCGGTAAGAGATTATGAGAGATGTAGTTTCTGTGATGAACAGAGTGTCAGAAAATCAGGGAAGGAAGCTGAGAGCAGTGTCACAAATAACCTCTACAAAATCCTTTTTAAATAGAAATAGGGATGTTAATTGCAGCTCTGTGCTCATTAGGAGCCACAAATATATTTTGCAGGCTGCACCCCATCTCCATAAGTCATGAAACCACAAGCTGTACTATGCAAGGAAAATATCTGTTTCTAATACAATGGTCTATAAGTGTTATATACAAGACAGTAATATACACATTAATAAGCCATACGGAAGGAACTCTAGTTCTTTCCTAATTAAAATGTAAGATCTTCAGGGTTTTTTTTAAATCTTTATTTTAAAATGCCTTCATTTAAACCAATTGATAATTAATGAATACTTAGAAGGTTTGACCTTTCTAAAAATATGTATATATGTGTGTATATATATATATATATATATGTATAATCTATCATCTATCTATTCCATTAGTGCATTATTTATAGATAACTACTATTAACACAGCAGTATAGGGAAGATAGTGAAATTACCAAATTTACATAATTATATCTACTTGGGTATAATAACAAAGTATCCTGATTTAATAATTGTAATTTTCCTGGGACTTGAGTTTGAATTATGCTACAATAAGGGAATACAGATATTTTTTGTCATGGACACTGAACCAATTCCTGACATGCTTATTAAATATGAAAATCTATTATTTGTCCATTTGATGTCAGACACAGAATAATTGCAGTTATATCAATTTGAAAAAAAAGGTTTATTTCATTGAAGAAAACATAGTAATTTTGCAATCAATGCAATATGAATGAAAATTTCAAAGTTGCTTCATGTTGTATGAGGAAAAAACAAAAAATAAACAAAAGCTTTCAATGGAAATACACCTTGTAAATAAGCCAAGATCTAGTTTAAAAGTTTGTGAATTGATACTAATCAGATGTTAATCCTGATGAATGGTGAGGTTGATCCACATTTTCCAATTTTATTACATGCCTTTTTATTTGCTAAGTTTATATAGTTGGAATAATACTACACATAAGTTTACTTATATTATTGTGGCATGAGAATGGTACATTTTCTTATAAATTAGCATCATTTGGTTTTTAAGTAAGACTTTTCCCTCAGGTCTTCAGATTATACACACTTAAAATGTAGTGGTTTCAGATCAATATTGAGAATAGGAACCATGATCAACAAAGTTTCCTACTTAAAAAAGAAAGCAAAAAAATCTTCTGAAAGCTGAGCTTTATTTTTAGCTAAATGAAGAAACATTTCATAGAGTATTTACTGAAAACAATCAATAAGTCCCTAGTAGGTATAAGTCAATATATGTCAAGTCAGAAGCATATTATTACGTGGAAGTCGATATGTTTTACCAAACATACAGAGAATTTACATTGAAACAGACCACTGACATTTTCAATCCATTATTATTATTATTTTTCTGTTTTTGGTAGTATAATATTCAGCATCCCAAGCAAAATCATGTGTCTAACTAAATAACTCGGTAAAAATTGTGTTTAGCCAACTTTCAGGAAAGTAATATTTAATTTCATTGCACCAAAAAGGCTTCACAGATTAAATCAGCATATTTCAGAGCATCCCTTTCTTCTCTCCTTGACTTGTATGAACCACAGGGAGGGTGTTGGTTTTGAGACTTTAGAACCACGCTACTGGATTCTAAACTCCAGTTTGGCATTCACTAGTTCTTTGATAAAGAAATGACTTAACCTCTTTGAACTAAGAGCTTTGAGTTCTTTCTTCTTCTGCCCTCAGATGACTAAGCATTCAATAAACTCTAGCTTGTACTCCTCTGTTAAACTAAATATTTTCTCATGTGAGCTACTTTGTGAGAAGGAAAGATCTGACAGCTGAGTAATGGAAGTCTCACCTCACAAAGGACATCTCTCTTTATTCTTGGACTCATTTCTATGCACAGCTATGTTTAACCTACTGTCTCACTGATAGGTACCTTACCTTGGGTATCCTTTCTGGCTGTTGACTAAAAGACAGATGCTGGCCTGGAGGCTCATTGCACAGCAGTGGAAGAAAAGGGTCTTCACAGAAAAGCAAAAGAACTGACTGGCCAATCAGAACTTGACTTGATCAAAGCTAATATCGATCATATTCTTATATGAGTATATCTTATTTATTAAATCTAATATAACCCATTTTTATTTTAGAGATTAAAGTGTTGTAGTTTTTGTTATTTGGAAACTGGAGAGGAGATGATGCATATTCTCCAGGGCAGAAGATAGTCTGCATTACCCTAAAGGCCAGACTCATTCTGGACAAGCATAGTAAACAATGGAGCCTATGATACTCCAGGATGGAGAAGCTTGACAATAAGATAGGCAGTGGGCTAGTGTACCCTGTCGCTTATCCAATCACTTTATCCTTTCAAAGGGCCCAAACACAAACAGGATACAGCATGAATGTGCTCCATTACTGAAGGTAGATCTGAAAAAGTTGCTATGAAGACAAAGGATGGAGGTAGTGGTTATTTAGCATCATAAAAATCAAGAATGACTTCATGGAAGTTCTTGGCCTAGATTGCAACAAGCAAGGAGAGTTTCAAGACAGAGATAGAGGAAAGGAATACTCTAGGGACCAATATCAAGGACATGATATGCTATGGTGGCTTTGTGGGAATGCAGATATTTCCATTTCAGGGAGTCTGACTGATTAAAGAACAGTAGGACACAAAGCTGGGGAAATACTTTTCACAGGAAAAATTAACTGAAAAGCTCTGATAATGTCTTCAAATTTACTGTAAAATGATAGTCTTTGGATTGTACAGACTTCATTTGGAAAAAAAAGAAAAAGAAAAAAAGAAAAAAACTAGCAGAACCTATGTTCTTTGAGGAAGATGATCTTGACAATCATGTAAAGTTTCCATAGTCATAGGTCTTTTGTTTTTGATGTTGTTGTTGTTGTTGTTGTTGTTGTTGTTTGTTGTTATTTAGGTAAAAACAGACATAAGTAAAGTAAAACAGATTTCCTCACTACAGGATATCTAACAAGCTAATGTGCACAAAAATATTGAGGAAGACTAATAGAATATGGTTTCCCCAAAACTGTTTGACAATGACAATTCCCTTTAAAGAAGCATCTTGTAGTATTGCTGTTCACCAATCATGGCTTGGAAAATGTTGGTTTCTGCAGTAAGGTCCTTGCTAGACTGTTAGTTCCTGTAAGAAGTACACACTGTATTGTTAACATTTCTAATATCTGTTTCTAAAAGTTTGACATAGGACAAGTCCTCCAAAAATAGTTATTTTTTTTAATTTATTTATTTGAGATAGAAATAGAAAGTAGGAGAGAGAGCCAGACAAAGCACACTCAAGTTGGGGGCAAGGGTAGAGGGAGAGGGAGAAGTAGACGCCCCACGGAGCAAAGAACCCGATGTGGGACTCTCTCTCTCAGACTCTGGGATTATGAACTGAGCCAATGGCAGATGCCCAACCAACTGAACCACCCAGGCTTGCCTCCAAAAACAGTTTTTACATGGAGTTGCCACAATTGGAAACTAACATTTTCCTAGTTTTCTATAGTTCTTTATCTTCAGATCATTGTTTTGGGGGCTTGATTATCTA
Organism: Lontra canadensis; assembly: GCF_010015895.1. Lineage (NCBI taxonomy): Eukaryota > Metazoa > Chordata > Mammalia > Carnivora > Mustelidae > Lontra > Lontra canadensis. Next base: position 2,069,704 of record NW_022631139.1, read on the forward strand.
ACAATTCATAAGTGGAAGATAAGCTTATAGGAAAAACACTAGAGATGCTGAGCCTTGGACTAGAATAATCTCCCCTACAAGTACCATCCTGTTTAATATAAAACCTAAGCCAATTTGTCTTTAAAAAGTAATCTTGGAAAAATCTTTCTTTGTCCAAGTGTCTTACTTTCCAGCATGGGTGAGCTGGAACTTACCAGTGCTATAGAAATCAAAGGAAGACAACCTGATTTACTAGAAAATCACAGTTTTAGAGATACAAAGGCTTTCTTTGAATGCTATTTCCTAGTTACAAATTATGGCAATGAGGAAGTTACTTAGTTTATTTCAACTTTAGTTTTTCCATCTGCAAAAATGTGAAATTCATAGTCTCAATAAAGGATGATATCTGAGCTTATGAAGTGAGCTGGTACATTTCAGGTTCTCAGCGCCGTATCTGGGTCATGGGCCCCTCAATAAATCATTGACAGTTTTGAGGAGTTAGAGAGGTTCTAGAATCAGACCTGGACAGGGGAAAAGTAACAAAACTATAATCATCCTGTATGTCAGGTGATGAGTTGTTGGATGTCATTAATGCAAAAAACAAAACCAGACAGTTTAGAGTCAGGAAGAAGATGTTTTATCTGAATTCCATGTTTATCCTATGTACACAGAATTTGTGTACAAAATCATTTAATGTTTACGAATATCAAGCCGCCACTTGTTGGCTGGGTGATATACTAAATTCACCTTCTCAGCCAATACTTAGAATAATACTATGAATTAGATTATGTTTGTATCCACCATCATTCTAGCCCAACATGATGTTTTCAGAAAACAAAAATGCATGTTTATTTTTTGTAACAAGAAGACTCCCAACTTATGGCAGTAAGCATAAAGCATCCAAAGTCCATTTGAGGGAAGAGGAATCCATTGTGGCTGGAGCAGAGATTTTGAGAGAGGGTGTAGGAAGAGATAAAAATGTAAGGGGTCACAGAGGATTGAATTTTGGATAGATTGTAATCGGACCATAAACCAAGTCCAGATGTGTACACTTACTCCTGCAGTGAAGTCACAGCTATTAAGGGATTCTCAACTGGAGAAGAACAGTGTGACAGTGATTTTCTTTAGAAGACTCAATCTGATAATGGTTGTTTATCTGCAGTGATTTGATCAAATTAACTGGATATGCTTCCCAGCTTCACAAGGAAATTGTAACATTAAGTTTAGGAGCTGTTCTTCCTCTTGCATTTACCACATTTTGTGATTAATTTTTAGAAGCTAACTGTAGTTGTACAGAGAAGGTGGTCTGCAGCCAGGCCACCAAGAACTGCAGCATGATGTCAGTGCAGTTTTTTTTAAGGAAAGCTAAATTAGCCAACAGATGCTATAGCAGTGCCTAGCACAGAATAAATGCCTGGAGAACTTTGCTCATGTTTGCATTGCTAGTATAGCAATCCTGAAATTTTTCTAGTCAACAATTTGTATTTCCACAAGACTTTCTCATAGGGAAATTTACCTTCCAAATAGTCTTTTGGGTTTGAAATTTATGTCCCCACTCATGCACTCATAATTAGTGTTTTAGGAAGACATACACTGTGGGGTACCTGGGTAGCTCAGTTGGTTGGGCTTCTAACTCTTAATTTCAGCTCAGGTCAAATCGTCTTAGAGTTGTGAGATCCAACCCTGCATCGGGCTCTGTGTTCAGCATGAGTCTGCTTAAGATTCTCTCTCCCTCTGCCCTACTTTCACTCTCATTAAAAAAAAAAAAAAGGAAGAGAGAGAGAGAGATGCATTCTCAGAAATACTAGAATTATTAAGCTTTAGATATTTTAAAGGTTTAACTTAAATATTTTTGTAGCATTTGGATCTCCTTTTTCTTAGTCTTTTTCCCCATTTGCATGCATTTCACCAGATTATCTCTACTTCTCTCTTAAAGCTTCAAAATTCTGCTAATTTAGAAAATTAACACAGCGGTCATACCCTCGAGTATCCTGAGAAGGCACAAAAACTATGCAACCAGTCTTTATTTTCTGATCTAAAAGCCAAAAAAGCTGTAATTTGACTGTTTTCTATTAATGGAGCCACAGTATTTGCTACAATCCTGTTTGCTAAGTTCACACTGCTGTTCATGATGACTATAATCACAAAATCACCTCAGGTCACTTTGGGGGAACTCTCAACAGGTATATCTCAACTTGAACCTTCTTCACTTTTGCCTCACTTTTGCAGTGAGGAGAGTTCCGCTGGTTGATTGGTTCCCAAACTGTCTGCTGTTTTCCAGAATTAGGATCAAAGGGAAGTGAAGCAGTCCAGGGGTCACCAGTCTGCAGAGCTGTATAGTTTTCCATGCATACCAGAGTCAAAAGAAGTTTCAATTTGAATTCTTTCAAATAGAAATGTGCTTAAGGTGAAAAATATAAGGCAACACCCTGCCTTTGTGAACATAATTCATTCTTTTTTTAATAAACTCCATTTATTTATTCGAGGGGGGACAGAGGAAGAGAGAGGATCTCAAGCAGACTCCCCGCTAAGCAGAGGACCTGAGGTGGGCTTGATTTCATGACCTTGAGATCATAACTGAGCTGAAATTAAGAGCTGGCATTAACTGCTGAGACACCCAGATGCCCCAGCTCCCTTTTTTTCTGAAGATGTTTGAGGTCCTCAAGAATACCTGTTATTCTCATCTGTGCTATATATGTTGATACACTGAGCTGTCCAGGAATGTTTGCCCAGACCATGGTACACCACTGACCTCTTTTTGGAGTCCCTGTGTCTGCTTTTAGTTTGTTTGTTCATTCAGTTATCCCCTCTCTTTATTAGATTTTCTTTTTAGCTTTCTCGTGCCCACCCCCTTTTATTTTTAAACTAGACTTCCAATAAGCAACCTTGTTTACCCCACACACATCCCTACTGCATTTTAACTTATGCTTCTAATAACATATTCCTCAAGCTGTGAAATCCAAAAACCTACCTCCTGAGAATTATATCAGACAAGAAATAAAGCCCCTAAATAAAGACTTTGTGAGTTCTATTTTGAGTGACATTTGTTTCCTTCTTATATTCACCTCCAGGATTCATTCTCTACATTTCCCACAACGACTGTCGAGAACACCTCCCATCTTATCCCTACATCTGTTTGGTGCAATTCTTTCTTGGTGCAGCTACAAATTCAAATATGATCATGGTGTTTTCTGACTTAAAAATCATTTGGAGGTTTTCCTCTGACAAACAATAAAATTCAAGCTCCTCTGCATGACAATTAAGGTCCCACAAGTTCTGCTTATCTCCTACCATTTAGATTTGTATCTGTCGCATGTACCTCATACCCTTCTGAAATACTGCAAAGTGCTTCCTTTTTCTTTTCTTTTTTTTTTTTTTTTAAGATTTTATTTATTTGACAGACAGAGATCACAAGTAGGCAGAGAAGCAGGCAGAGAGAGAGGAGGAAGCAGGCTCCCCGCTGAGCAGAGAGCCCAATGCGGGGCTCAATCCCAGGATCCTGGGATCATGACCTGAGCTGAAGGCAGAGGCTTTAACCCACTGAGCCACCCAGGTGCCCCTGCTTCCTTTTTCTTAAAAGCAAAATGAAGGCTTACCTTCAAATATGCTACAATTTATGCCTAGAAGAGCACCCCTCCTTTTTCCTTCACCTTCTTGACCTCTTGACCTTGAGAACACAGCTGAGGGTCTCCATGCTGATTACTGACCTTCCACAAGGCTTGCCAGTGCACTTGTTATTCTATAATTTAATTGTTCTTTCACTCACCAGTTTTTCTTTACTGGGTTTTAGGCTTTTGAGGGCAAAAGCTGCTTATGGCAGAGTTAATCTCGGCCCCACATCCTATGTCTCCCACCAGATCTACCAAGATGCTAAAGATTCTCCAATCATTCTAGGCTGCTCTGGATCTCCATACTTCTGCCTGACATGTGAATACTTCTTCATGAGTACAGATTTATGACCATGTTAGTTTACCTAAGGACTTTGATAAGGCTCCAACTAGAAATTATTTTCTTGGCCTTTAAGCCAAGTGTTCATACCTGCATAATGTCTAGCACTTTGTTGCTGTCCACTGCTTGTAAGCCTATCTCCCGCTTGCGGACTTATACCATCTCAAGAAAAGGAAATATGTTTGATTTCACTTTGCATTTTCTGAGGCTACCATGGTCCATCATGAGAGTAAGTTGTCATTATAAATATTGTGTTAAATAAATAAGTGATATTTGTAATACCTGTTCTGTCAGAGGGTGGGGGGATGTGATTTTTGTTCATTTCCTTTCTTTTTAATTAATTAATTAATTAAGTATTTGAGAAGGAGAGAGACAGAGAGAGCAAGTGAGAGTGTGAGTTGGGGGAGAGGTAGAGGAACAGGGAGAAGCAGAATCCCCATGAGCAGGGATCCCAACATGTGGCTCCATCCCAGGACCCCAGGATCATGACATGAGCCGAGGGCAGACACCCAACCAACTAAGCCACCCAGATGCCCCTTTTTTCTTATTTTCTTTGGTTTAGCCATATTCTTGATGAGTGGTTCTCAGATAGGTCTGAAGTTTAAAAATACTTGGGTATTTTTAGTTAACACTCTTGACCAATGTTTCTCAGATGTTAAGATGGGTAAGAATCACCTAGGAATCTTATAAAAATGCAGATTCTGAGTCAGTAGTTCTAAGGTGGGGCCTGGGATTTTATTTTTCTAGCAAGCTTCAGGGAAATTGGTATGCTGTTGAATGGGAAGCACACCAAGTGGAGAGCCATGAGCCTCCCAAGTCAGAATCTCTCAGAATCTGCTCCAGGAATTGCACATATCTAAGAATTTCCCCAGTGGCCCTGGTAATCAGAGGTTGGCATCTCTGCAAGTTGTGACTCTGTGTGTTCTTCTAGTACTCCTCTATTCACTCTGCAACACAGTGGAACAACTAGCCATATATTGTTCCAGAACCTGTGGTTATATAGGTGACAGGAATGCTCCTGACCTCATGCAGCTCACAGTCTAATGAGAAAAACATAAAAATATGTTCAAACCATTCTCGCATGTTTAGATAAATGCAAAAAAAAAAAAAAAAAGATAATCAAGGTGCTGATTTGGCAATAACAAGGGAAGACTTATGTTTAAGCTGAGATTTGAAAGACATAGTTACAAAAGCCATGGGATTAGCAGAACAGAGTTGTTTAAAACAAAATTAAGAACAAATGCAATTCTCTGAGTCATAAAAGAGCCTGGCAAATTCTAATCTCTCCAAAGACCCAAGTAGCTAGAAAAGAAAGTACCAGAGGAGAGTGGCTTCTGGTGAAGTGAATAGGGAACATACAAGCACACACCTTGATCATCTACCCCAGCAGCACAACGAGAGAAATTTTCTTAATCAATGTCTGTGGTAGGGATGCTGTGGAGGTGGATGCAGTCTATCTTGCTCCCTTTAGCATGCTGTGTAGTTCAGAATAGCAGTGATAATCCTCTGAACCTTCTGCAAATATTTTTATTCATTTCCAGAAACATTATTTGTGCATAAAAGAACAATATGAACAATATTTTTTAACTTTTTCAATGACATTTAATCTTTTATTTTCTATTTATCTAAATAAAAACCATGAAAGAATCTTTTTGGTTTATAATTGGGACCATGTATTGAAGAGCTAATTCCTTCTAACAATCCCCACTCTTTTTTTTTTCCACTATGGAAATAAAGCATAGAATGGCATTTTCCTTGATCTGATATTTTTCAAACTACTTCAAATGGACCTGAATCCCCATCATTTGCAATTTCTATATCCCTTGACATAATAGCAAAGCAATTAAACAAACCAGGACAGGTGCATCTTCTACTACATCCTGCACACTGGATTCTATATCCTGGGAAATTTTAGATGCTTATTCTTTTAATTAGACCCCTTCTTTCTAGAATTTTCAGTGCCCTCCTTTTTTTTAAAGCTCAGGCCACCTTAGTCTTGATTCAATAATAAAATCAAAATTGGCATTTCAGTGGTTATTTTATCAACCAACAAAATTTCCAACCTGCCTCATAAAACTCTTCAGAGTTCCCAAAATCTCTTTATTCTGAAACTATTTTCTAAATAGCCAGTATTTTTCTGGTACAAATAATTTTTAACCAACATTACAACAAAAACACATTAATTTGCATTGAAATTGCTAGACAAATTGGTCTCACAAGTAGCAAAAAAAAAAAATCTAAGATAATAGTTTTATTTGTTCATTTTTTTCAATTTCATCCATATTTTATTTCTCAGGAAGCATTGTATATTTTAACTTGTTACTCATCACATCACCCATTTTAACACTGCAAGTTTGACTCAAACCCTTCAGATTCCAATCTTCAAATATATTAAAATTATATGAGATAATGGGGCACCTGGGTGGCTCAGTAGGTTAAGCCTCTGCCTTCAGCTCAGGTCATGGTCTCAGGGTCCTGGGATCGAACCCTGCATCGAGCTCTCTGCTCAGCAGGGAACCTGCTTCTCCCTCTCTCTCTGCCTGCCTCTCTACCTACTTGTGATCTCTGTCTCGCCATCAAATAAATAAATAAAAATAAAAAATCTTTAAAAAAAATTAAATGAGATAATTAGATAAGGCATCCAAGGTTTGACACATAATAAAGATGTAATAAATAGTAGCTATTTTCATTAATACCATTACTTCCTCTAATACCATTTTATGAGAATGTTTTCAACAGCAACCATGAGTCTTGTTATCTATTCCATGGAGTTTACAGAATGAGTCAATATTGAGAGGATTCAGTCATGGGAGAAGATAGTTTAATGAATGAATGAATGAACTTATGAGAAGGACAGTGTGCATGCATGCAGGGTAGAAAGGGCAGCAGGATACGGTGAGAGAGAGATACTCTAAAGTATGCTCCAGGCCCAGTATGGAACCCAATGCCGGCCTCAATCTCAAGACCTGAGATCATGACCTGAGCTGAAATCAAGGGTTGGACACTTAACTGATTGAGCCACCCAGGCACTCCTAAGAAAATGTTTTAAATAGAATAAATTAAATACCATATTGAAAACAATAGTTCATAGTCAACTCTTGAAAATCTAGTAAGAAAGGAACAGAAATGCAAGTAGGTAGGAAACCTAAGGGGAAGCATTTTCTAGGGGTCTCCTCCTTATTTCATTGGCAGAAATTTATCTTATTTTCTAGATGCTAAAACTGAGTCTCAGAGATATTAGGAAAGTCACACAGCCCGTAAGAAATTAAACTATGACTCAGAAAAATCTGTCTTATGCCCAGATCCCAAGCCATAACTTACCTCTGAAGCTGGAGCTGACATCTGGGATGACAGAGTGGGGTGCTGTGACTCTGGGGTGCTACACTGTAGGTCTTCCTTGCACCTCAGCACCATCTTTCTATAAGCCAACACACAGACCGTTGCTAACTGGGGTAAGGGAAGAGTTTTTTTTTAATCTGCAACAGCATCAGCAGGCAATGATTGGATACAAATCACCAAGAGGGTCAATCCTTCTCTAATACAGATCTCTAATTGGGTACAAAGACACTCACAGGTTCAACTAAACAAAGATCATTTACATTGAATGATGAAACACTCACCCTGGAAAAGTTTTCAGGAGTACAGATCTCGGAGATGAATGATAGAATGTTATCATAACAATCAAATCTCCCATCTCTCACGTACCTTTCTATCTACAGCACCCTCTACCATAGTGTGTCCTCTGGGACATTAGAGTTGTGTTCAAATGACACCTGTTCAGTGTTTCTTTATAATGAAACTCCAGAACTTTAATGGGTGAATGTGCATGAGACTTAGCAATTTTCAATTGTGTGTGTGTGTGTGCGTGTGTGTGTGTGTGAAGCACTTATTAACCATTGTTAAGGAATTTATTTGCTCTTTTTAGAGATAGGGAAAACCCTCTACATTTGAGCTAAGTGATTTGATATTTAAATCCTTCATTCTTGTTACCATTCTATTGTGTTTGGATGCTTTCTGTGAGTGTATCGTAGTAATGGTTTGGAACTGGGTCACTTCAGACTATTTCAAGTCAAAGGGGAAAGACATAAATGTAGCCAAAATAGCTGAAGTGATCAAAATTGGAAACTGAAGAGGGATTGAGCCCAAGGTGGAGTTGAGAACAAAGAGGTTGAATAAGCAATCAGAGCTAGACAATACATCTATTGTCAGAAGACAAATGGTCACTGAATCTTTTTGACTGTACATCCTATCACAAAAACAAATGCAAGCATCTCCAAAAATATATGCTACTGTCAAGTTACATTATGTGAATTATAAAACAAGTAAAATCAACAAGGTTTAGATTTGAGCTAAAGTGAAATAATCAATATATATTTTAGTATTTTGCCACTTATTTTTCTATTTTCATTAGCTAGTTTCTTAAGACACAGAATATACTCAGGGTACCTGGGTGGCTCCTTAGGTTAAGCATCTACCTTCAGCTCAGATCATAATCCCAGTGTCCTGGGCTCAATTCCCATATCGTGCTCCCTGCTCCGTGGGGAGTCTACTTCTCCCTCTGCCTCCTGCTCATGTGCTCTCTCTCTTTCTCTCTCTCTCTCAAAAATAAATAAATAACACATTTTAAAAAATCAAAATGTGTTTTACAAAGGGAGCAAAATTTTAAAAAATCACCCAGAATATATTCAAAGCAAAAATTATTCTTCAAAATAATGAATATAAATTTATATTTCAGTCTTCTAGATAATTTTGACAATTGGTAATCAAGCAGTCATGGATGAGATTGCATCAGGAACTAGAGGGTCATCACCTCTGCCATTTTCTTGTCATTTTCTTGTGCTTACATTTTAGTCTTGCCTAATCTGGTGTCATAGCAGAAATCTGTTTTATAAGTATATATATATGCCCAGACTCAATATATTCTGCAAATCCACTTAGGGCACAGGGCTATGATTGGGGAAACAGAGGGAACTATGACTTATCCCTCTGCACTGTGGTCTGCCCTCACTCTTGGAATGCTTCACTTATCCTATGTGACCTGGAACTGAAAGGCAGAAGAAACTACAAGAGTGCCATTGTCGACACATGTTAATGGTTGGTTGACATTGTTTTCTATTCTATAATTTGACTTAAAATATAAACATAAAGTAATGTAGTAGTATTTTTCTTTAGTACCTAAACAAATAATCTTAAATTCTCCCTGGGACTCAATGGTAGACTGCTAATGACTCCCAAAGATATGTTAGCATCTTAACCTCAGAAATTTGTCAATGTCATCTTATTTGGAAAAGTGTCTTTGCAAATAAAATTAAGTTAATGTTCTTGAGATAAGTAGACTATCTTGGATTATTTATGTGAGTACCAAACACCATCACTTATGTTCATCCAAGAGAGAAGCAGAGAGAGATCAAGAACATACACAGCAGAGGCAATGTGACCTCGTGGGGCAGAGACTAGAGAGATGTGCCCATAAACCAAGGAATGGCGGCAGGAAACAAGGGATGGATTGTCCTCCAGAGCCTCTGGAGAGACAGCAGCCTTGCCAACATGTTGATTTCAGACTTCCAGCCTCCAGAACTAAGATAATAAATATGTATTGTGTTAAGCCACTAAAGTTGATGCAGTTTGTTATAGCAGCCATGGAAACATAATACTGGCATCAAATCTAAAAAAAAAAAAAAAAAAAGAGTCCAGTGGTTTAGAAACCAGAATGGGTAACTATGGAAAGTGATATATCTAATTTAATGACTTTAAGACAAAACTTTATGAAGGGTTTGGCAAGGTGGGGCTGGTTCCTAAGAGGACCAAGAAAAAATTTTCTACATCCTGGGGATGAGGTAGACACAAAAACACCTTATATATGTTGAAGATTATATAGGAGATCTTCGTGTTCATGTCATTTTATTTCTTTCTCACAAAAGGTGTCTCTGGTTTGATATACTATCTCCTTCTTATGAGAAGGAAGTTGAAGCTTGAAGTCACCAAATAATGTGTCTATGATCAAACTGTTCGTGAATTGTGTTGCAGTTATGTCTTGGGTCTTCTGATTCTAGGTCCAATGTTTAGATGACATAAAATCGATGGTCCTTGATCTCCTCAAATTCCATGTCTTTGTAGACCTATTGCAGACCCATTCTATAAATAAACATATTTATAACATATTTATATAAACAAATTCATGGCAAATGGAGATAGGAAAATATGCTTCCATCCTTAGTGGCAGAGTTGCTTTGTATGTACAGAAAGTCAATGTGATTGACATTAACTCATATATTTCCCTACTCTGACATGAATCAAACATATACCACTGCAATCTACTTCATTCAGGAAAAATTAGCACCATATTTTAAAAACCATAAACAAGAATCTTTCAGGCTTGCACTGTAATATGTGAAACCAAAAATGGCCTTTAATATTATCAGAAGCCATGAATCTGTCTCCAAATCCTAAAGATTTCACATACCATTTGACATTTTTCCCCGGGACTGATTTATGTGATCTCATTAGGTAGTTAGTAGAAAACATATAGTTTTAAATACTCAAATAAGCTTTCTACTATCATTAACTTGTGACATCAACTTTAGTTTTCAGAAAAGATAATTCATTCCTCCATTTTCACTTAAGGCATGTTATGCTGCATTTTCCAGAGAGAAATGAATGTAGTATTAGTATAACAGATCCAAAATCCACACACACACTGGCAATTGCAGATTTTGTGAAGGCCATTGAATAGATTTTAAAAAAAAAAAGAGGCCTTGTTCCCTTAATAACAGGATTTTAGTACTTAATCCCATCTTTAAATTAGTCCAACTTATCTCACACTTTTCCCAAGCAATAGGGATGTGTACCAACATACGATGGTTATGTGTTCCGGTCCTTTCTGTCCTGAGTTCCTTCTGCTTGAGTTACTCCCTCCCTGTGCTTGCTCCTGTCATCCAGTCCATTGGTTTTATCACCTAGTTATAAGGCCCTCGTGTGTCTTTATAGTTGCTACATGTGTTCAGTTTCTGGCTCTTTGGTCTCTTACTTCTTCTTTCTGAAGACCTTGGCTCAGAATCAAATCATCAGTCCATCCTGCTTCAGACTGGCTTGTTGTGTCAGAGAACTTGATCTCTCACTCCAGAACACTGGTGGGTGCTTTGTTTTGGCTACCTGACCCGATTGTGCGCAGATATTTGTAGTCCTAGGCAGACTTAGTCTTAAGAAGGTTTCCAAGTGCAAAGATTCTTTATATTCAGTCTGACTTTTCTACTCCAATTTATACACTAAATAATAACAGTTTAGATTCTAGTATATTCACAGTCTAGAATGTGAGACATATATGTAAATACATTAATTCATTACCATTTGCAAATATAATAATAAAAGAAACCCAAGGCACAGAATTCATAGACAGATAAAAGTGGTTGACCACAGTGAAGGAGCAGGAAAGTCTTGTTGAAGAAATAAAAGTTGATGTGGTCTTTAAGCAATCACTATGATGTTCCTAGCCAAAGAGAAGGCTACCTCATTTGAAGGAATAATAGAGTCACAGACCAGGAAACAGTGAAACAGTGTGGCCCCTTAGGCAATTATAAAGCATTTGGCATTGCTAGACTAACAGCAAGCAGGGAGACTAAGAACACAGACTGTCATCTTTGAAAGCCTCTTGGGTCAGGAATTATGAAAGCCTTCAACATCAAAAATTGGATATAAAACCCTAAAATGACTAGGAGGAAAATATTCATAAATTACAGTTTTCAAAAAATTTTTGAAAAAGCTACATTTGTTCTGAGACATCCTATAAATGAACAGAAAACTGTAACCCCATTTTATAAGGTGGGTAGGGCTGGTAGAAGGAGCTGTGCTCTCTTTTCCATCTCTTTGCCCTCTGGTAACTCTTAGCTACAAAATCCTACACAAATGTGGCTAGGAAAAGTAGTTTCTATATTCACTGTGCATCACCAGTCCTGATTCTCTTGAAACTGTGAAAACTCCATCTCCTATATTCTGAGGCCACAGACTGATATTGTCCAACTCTCCATTTATCTAGTGCCTGGCTTATGTTGAGAGCTAAGTGCTTCTTAACAGTTACTTGAGAGATAAATGTCATTAGAGATGGAATACAGTCAATACCAACCACAAATTCCAAAGTTATGGGACTATGGGACATATTTCTAGATTTCAGTGAAAAGTGCTCGTTCTTGAGTTTCAAACCTTAATTCTAGCACTTACTGGATATGTGACTAAGAAGTTTGCTAATCCCTCTGTGTTTTCATGTCTTCAGCTTTAAAACTAGGATAGAAACCTATATACATATTTTTTAATCATGATAAAAAGTAGTAATATATAAGAGTCTAACATAGCCCTGTGATGAAGAACATAGGGCCTCAAGGAATAGTACCAAGGTCCAAATAACAGCACTGCCACTTCTGGCTGTATGGCTTTGGGTAGGTAAATTGTCCATGCTGTACCTTATGTCTTTCATCTTTTAAAAGTGAGAATAATGATGATATCTTTCTTACAGAGATTGTGTGAGGATACAATAAGTCAATTTATGTAAATCACAATGATGTATGGGTCATAGCCATTGCTTAATAAATGGTAGATACTCATATAGTAAGGCACTTAGGGACATAAAAACTGGTTAATTAAATATAACATAATGATGATATGGCTTGAAACACTTGATAAAAAGTTTCTGGGGCTCTGAAGGGCCCATGAATATCAGGATTTAAAAATTGGCATAAGGCTGAGTGGGGCACCTGTAGAGAATGTGCAAAGTTGAATTGAATTCCTGATTTACTGGGAAGCAAGAACCAACTGAAATACCAAGCCAAACCTCATGGACAAAAACTGTCATAAAAATTAAGAGACTGCTTTAGAGTTTACATAAAATGAAGAGAGATACTCAGGATGCATTGCTGACAGAGATTCTCTGAGGCAATAGAGAGAACCTAAGCCTGGGTGTGCATCTGATTTATAATAGAATAAAATCAGAGTAAGAAGATGACCTTAGCTATCAAATTTCTATGGGAATCACACAGTTATTTTTTTAATATGCTATCAGGTGAAAACACTACTAGAGAAACATAATATTGCTAATAATAAAGAACACAATGTTGATATTAAGAGCTATCTTTATTGCCAGAGTCATTTATATGCATCTGGTGGAAGGAGAAAACAATGCTGCAGAAAGTACACATGCTTCTTACAAATCCACGATGAAAAATGACAGGACAATACTTAATGATAAGGAAGCCTGGAATGTGTAGTCAGTCCATGGAAGGTTGGCTACCCCTCAGTGACTACTTCATGCAATAAATGGAGAAGAATGAATGATCTCCACTGCTCCACTTGGATCAAATGACATTTTCTTTGGGTAGAAAGGGAAAAATGCCCTGAGAACCACAATTAAGGCTTCATTGACCCTAAGCCTTTTCTGTCCTGAATTCATGGCACATAAATATAAATGTTTCTATTGGCAAATATCATTTGACTTGGTATAAAATTGAAGATAAAGAACATATTTGAACGACACATAGAACATTTAGTTTAGAACGTATATTCAGTCTGGAACATATAGGAGATACATAGCATATTGGGATGGACATTTCCAGTAGTCAGTTAGGCATTTGGGTCTATAACTTAATTAGCAGGTTGAATTCTAGCTATGAATTAGTGGGCATTACATCTAGTTCATTTGAAATCACACAAAGGGGAAAAAGTGTCATATGTTCAGATATTGGTATACTGGGAGGGAGACAAATCGTAAGAAACTCTTAATCTCAGGAATCAAACTGAGGGTTGCTGGAAGGGAGGGAGATGGGAGGGATGAGGTGTCTGGGTAATGGGACATTGGGGAGGGTATGTGCTATGGTGAGTGCTGTAAATTATGTAAGACTGATGATTCACAGACCTGTACCCATGAAACAAATAATACATCATATGTTAATAAAAAATAAAAATAAAGAAATCGGTATACTAATTCAGATAGACCCCTCAGCTGAAAATAAACTTAAAAACTGGATTAAATTAAAAACAAAAGATGGATCAAGGGAAGAGCATGGCTATTAGAACTTGAAGAAAACTCTGAAAATAGCTATACAAAAAATATGCTTAATGTAATTTGTGACTTTAGATAGAGGATGTCAGGTGAGACCACCCAATGTCTAGCCATAAAGGAACAGAGAAGTGATTTACTGAATTCTCTCTTTTGCCAAACTTCTGTATCTTTTCAGTGCATCCTTTTGGCCATATCCAACTGAAAGCCTGGTTGGTAGACCATAGCATCAACATTTTAAACTGCAGGGAAGGAAAGTGAATTTGGGAAGACTGCTAGAGAATATTCAACAACAACAACAACAACAACAACAACAACAACAAAGCAAAAAAAAAAAAAAGAAAGAAAGAAAGAAAGAAAGAAAAAGAAAAAAGATACACTTCCTGATGAAGAAAGTTAAAATTACCAGGTAAGTGAAATGGTTTTATACTTATTAGCAACAAAAGTATAACCTCAAAATACATAAAGTAAAAAATGATAAAACTTCAATTTACAGCAGATGAATCCAACAATAATAATGGGAAATTTGAATAATTCTTTCTCAATAACTGATAGACCAAGCAGAAAAAAAAAGAAAAATGAAAATTTGAAAGATATGATTAAGAAATTTTCTCTGACATATATAGAACATTGAACTCCCAAATGTCAGTACATAGAATTTTCAAGGTAACATAGAACAATTACAAAAAATTACTATAAAATGACTGACTAAGCACATCTCGACAATTTCAAAGGTTTTCAGTCACACACAGTATGCTCTTTGAACAAAATGTCACTAAAAGAAAAAAAAAGACACTAAATAAAAATAATCTTAATAACTTTGACTAAGATATATACTTCTAAGTAACACATGTCAAGGAAGAAATTTAAATGAAGCTTAGAAAACCTTTGGAACAAGATGATATTAGAAACAATGCATATCACAAATTGTAGGATACAACTTTGAAGGATAACTTTAACTTCCAAAAGCATATATTTAAAACAAGAACTGAAAATTGATAAACTATGTGTAATCTTAAAAAGTTAGAAACTGAACATCAAATTAAAAATGAAATAAAAATAATGTATCTCAGAAGACACAATTAAATGAAGAGATATTTAGTGCTCATGCACTGGAAGAATTAATATTGTTAAATTGTTCATACTACCCAAATCAATCTACAAACTCAATGCAAATTCTATCCCAATGGCATTTTTCACTGAAATGGAACAAACAAATCTAAAATTTATATGGAACCATAAAAGACCCTGAATAACCAAAGCAATCTTGAGAAAGGAAAACAAAACTAGAGCTGTCACACTTCCTGATTTCAAACAATATAACAAAGCTCTAGTAATCAAACAGTATAGTATTGACTTACAAAAAAATAAATCAGTGGAAAAGAAGAGAATCCAAAAATTAATCCACACATATATGGCCAAGAATATACAATTGGGAAAAGCTAGTCTCTACAATAAATGGGGCTAAGAAAACTGGGATAGCCACATACAAAAGAAGGAAACTGGACCATTATTTTACACGGTACACAAAAATCAATTCAAAATGGATTGAAGACCTGGGTGCCTGGGTGGCTCAGTTGTTAAGCATCTGCCTTCAGCTCAGGTCATGATCCTGGGGTCCTGGGATGGAGCCCCACATTGGGGTCCCTGCTTGGTTGGAAGCCCACTTCTCCCTCTCCCACTTCTTCAGTTTGTGTTCTTTCTCTCACTGTGTCTCTCTCTCAAATAAATAAAATCTTAAAAAAAAAATAAATTGTAGACTTGAAAGTAGGCCCTGTAACCATAAAATTACTAGAAGAGAATATAGGGGATAAGCTCTTTGACATCAATCTCCTTGATGATTTTTTGCTTTGACATTAAAAGGTAGCAAAAGTAAAAATCTACAAGTGGGACAGCATCAAACTAAAATGCTTCTGCACAGCAAAGGAAACCATCAACCAAATGAAAAAGCAACCTACAAATGGGAAAAAATAATTTTAAATCTTATCATGGATTTTTTGATTAACTAGTTGGGAGAATTCTTTCAGAATATATATGTCTATAAAATCACATGAATATTTAAAATATTTTATGATTTTGTGTATCAATTATACATCAATAAATTTGTAATTTTAAAAAGTAAATAATGTATTTAGAGTAAAATTAATAATTAAATAAAAATAAATATCAATAAGACCAATTTGCAGTTCTTTGAAAAAACTAATAAAATTAATAAAAAATATTGAAAGTGCTCAAGAAAAATATCAGAGATGGGGGCACCTGAGTGGCTCAGTTGGTATTTCAACTCCTGTCATAATCTTAGGGTCATATGATCGAATCCCACTTTGGGTTCTGTGTTCAGTGGGGAATCTGCCTGAGATTCTCTCTCTCCTTCTCCCTCTGCCTCTCCCCCTACTCTCTCTATTACACTTTTGCTTCCTCTCTAAATATAAAAAAAAATGAAATACATCAGAAATGATTAAGTATAGGGACACCTGAGTGGCTCAGTTGGTTAATTATCTGCCTTCCGCTCAGGTCATGATCCCAGGGTCCTTGGATTGAATCCCATAGTGGACTCCCTGCTCAGTGGGGAGTATGTTTCTCCCTCTGCCTGCTGCTCCCCCTGCTTGTGTGCTTTCTCTCTCTCTGACAAATAAATAAAATCTTAAATAAAAAATAAATGAGTAAGTATAACCATAATAGATCTTGCAGATATTAACATATTCTGAGAATATTATTAAAAACATTGTCTATTAAGTTTGAGAATGTAGAACAAGTGGAAAAAATGTCTATGAAAGTGTAGTTTATCAACACTGATATGAGAAAAATAAAGAACTAAACAATGCTAAATCTATTAAAGACATTAATCAAATATTTTATTTTATTTTTTAAGGATTTCACTTATTTATTTGACAGACAGAGACCACAAGTAGGCAGAGAGGCAGGCAGAGAAAGGGGAGGGGGAGAAGCAAACTCCCTGCAGAGTAGAGAGCCAATGTGGGGCTTGATCCAAGGACCCTGGGATCATGACCTGAGCTGAAGGCAGAGGCTTTAACCCACTGAGCCACCCAGGCACCCTCAAATATTTTAATCTTCTCACAGAAAACTCCATGCCCAGATGACTTCATTAGTGAATTCTAACAGACATTTAAAGAATAAATATACCAATCTTAAATGCATTGGGAAATATAGGAAAAGAACATTTCCAAAATGCTTTATGAGCTTTGTTAGAAAAATATGTCAAGGACATCATAAGAAAGGTAAGTAGTAAATTAATTTCTTGCATGAAGATAGATGCAAAATCCTCTTAAAAACTTGCAAATACTCAGCAAACTTTATAAAAAGATAAATCATGATCAAATTGGATTTTTCTAGGAATGTAAAATTAGCATAATATTTGAAGACAATTGGTGCAATTCTTTACATTAACAGAATAAAGGACAAGAACCAATACATGCCGGAAATCTTGTGACAAAATTTACCAGCCGTATTGTGATAGCATTTCCTAGAATCCCAGGAATAAAAGGAATCTTCTTTACCATGCTTCTTTAGTTTACCAACCTATGTGTACAACATACTTAGTGATGAAATATTAGAAGCTTATCTTCTGAGACTGGGAACTAGAATGTTTACTACAAACTGCCAGATCAAGAAAAAAGGCAAAAAGAAGGAAAACACTGGAAAAGTTTTAGGAATTACAGGCAACCATTAAGTTATTAGTAGTCCAGTTTCACTAGTCATCCAGATACATGGAGAACCATGATTTAAAAAAAAAAAAAAAGAAAAAAGAAAAAGTGGTAAAGCCATGCAGCACAGGGCAAATAGACTTGAGAAGAAAGGGGGAATAACACGTGATAGTAATTGAAAGGTAGGAAGTAGTAGTAACGTATTGAAAATTAAGGGAACATAAAAGTAAAAGGTTAGACAATTGAATATTAAAGTAAAATTTTAGAGTTATTACTTTTGAGAGTGATATTTTATATATATACAAGAAGACTATCTATAATATTTATGGACTTGAAGTGCTCAAGAATCTTTATGGTTAACCATATGTTTATCTCACCAGTATGGATTTTGGAGTTACCCTTTTGAATGGCAAAAGTTTAAGAGAAAAAGACAGTGAGCCACAAGCCAGAGTTACCTGTGAAATAACTGAACTAATAAATAAGGGAGGCGCCAAGAGTTTAGCCCATCATTGTTCATGATGAGAAACAATAATTGAAATAACCAGATGAAGGTAAAGAGAAAAATAATAAATAATAAAATAATAAAGAAATTGGAGAAGTTAGGATCTGAAACACGGTCATCTTGGAATCTGAAAAATGAACAAGTCTATAAGAGACTATCACATCTCGAGGGTTGTGGAAATTAAACATCTCCTGCTTGTGAGGTCACGAGAAAGCCAAGTCCTTAGGCTAGATCAAAGCAAAACTTTGGAAAGAGGAATAAGCTTGTGAAAAATTTAAAACTTGAATTACAGGTGTTTTTGGTTGTGTTTTCTTTGTTTGTTTGTTTTGTTTTTTTGTTTTTTGTTTTTTGTTTTTTTCCTGCACAAAGACAGCCTAGGCAGTACAAAGCAAAGGGATGGATGGAGGTCAATAGTAATTTACTCCCCATCACTCTGCTGATAGGGATCTTGCTGTTATCACAGATGCCTTCTATAGGATAAAGGATATTTTTAGTCCTCATCAATGTTTACTTTCTTATCAACTTTCTGGACTGGTGATTCATGATGTCCTTGAAGCACCCAATAGTTTTAGCACTTATGGTTGTCTGAGTCAATTATTATAGTGGGGTTGCAAAATTTTGATTTTTAAAAAATTCTATCATTGATGGAGCACCAAGGTGGCTCAGTCAGGTAAACATCTGCCTCCTGATTTTGGCTCAGGTCATGATCTCAGTGTTGTGAGATCCAGCTCCACGTTGGGCTCTGTACTGGGCATGGAGCTTGCTTAATATTCTTTCTCTCCCTCTCCCTCTAGCCCTACCTCCTCTAAAAAAGAAAGAAAAATTTTCATTGCTTCCAAATTTTTAGTTGTCATTCTCCACTCTTCCTTCTCTTCCTCCTCCTCCTCCTCCTTCTCTGTTGTCTTCTCTTCTCCTGCTTCTTCTTCCTCAAATTGTTCAAACTTTGTCCAATGACGTTTTAAAGCCAATTCTTTTGATCTATTCACATTCCATACCATTCTTTGATGATTTGCTTTCTAACACAATAAGATCATACTATTGTGCGTCTTTTGTTCCAAAAGACTAATTTTTTTTTTTTTTTTTTAGAAATCCTGGTTCTTTTAATAAGAAAAAAATAAAATAAAATAAAAAACCAAGACCTAGAGGTTAGATGAGTTAATTGGTAATGGGATATCTCTATTTCTAAGTTTTTTGAATGAAGAAAAAATACTTATAAAAGTTTGATAAGAAGTTACTGGAGTGATTAAAAAAAAGGAGTTACTTGAGTGATCACTGATCTTTCTTGAGTACTTATGTTGACAATATGAATTACAATTTTATTTCTTTTTATTTCTTAGAGTTTTATTTCTTTTATTTCTTTTCCTTTTTTTTTTTTTTAATAAAAATTCTACTTGTGAGGGGGCACCTGGGTGGCTCAGTGGGTTAAAGCCTCTGCCTTTGGCTCAGGTCATGATCCCAGAGTCCTGGGATTAAGCCCAGTATCTCTGCTCAGCAGGGAGCCTGCTTCCTCCTCTCTCTCTGCCTGCCTCTCTGCCTACTTGTAACCTCTCTCTCTCTCTGTCAAATAAATAAAAAATATCTTTAAAAAAAATTCTACTTGCGAGTTTGTCTTTTTATGTTTTTAGCTTTAATTTTTTCTGTATGTTAAGATACATGTAGTTCTAAAGTGAGTTGGGGGAAATTGGAAGGGGGAGACGAACCATGAAAGACTGTGGACTCTGAGAAACAAACTGAGGCTTTTGGAGGGGAGTGGAGTGGGGGGTTGGGTGAGCCTGGTGGTGGGTATTATGGAGGGCACATATTGCATGGAACACTGGGTGTGGTGCATAAACAATGAATTCTGGAACACTAAAAAGAAATTAAAAAACAAAAACAAAAACAAACAAACAAACAAACAAAAAACCTTCCCTTAGTACATCAAGAAAATAAAACAATGTCTTTTCCAGTTTAAAAAAAAAAATACAGTTATACCCAGAAAATTCTTACTTCTATTCTTATCCTCTCTGCTTTTTCTCACCCAGAGGTATTTTTTTTTTCTCTTTAGATTCTCGCTTATCCTTTCTGTATTTCTTTTTGCAAATATAAGCATCTACAATATGTGTATTTAATCAGTTCTCCTCTTTTGATACAGAAAATAGCATACTATATGTACTATTTTGCCCCTTGATTTTTTTTCTTTTAATAATACATCCAATTTGGGACACCTGGATGACTCAGTCATGTATGTGACCAACTCTTGATTTTGGGTCAGGCCATGATCTCTGG
This sequence comes from Lontra canadensis, assembly GCF_010015895.1. Classification (NCBI taxonomy): domain Eukaryota; kingdom Metazoa; phylum Chordata; class Mammalia; order Carnivora; family Mustelidae; genus Lontra; species Lontra canadensis. Next base: position 2,090,105 of record NW_022631139.1, read on the forward strand.
GTCTTGGGATCGAGCCCTGCATAAGGCTCCACTCTTAGTGTGGAGTCTGCTTGAGGATTCTCACCCTCTGCCCCTGCCCCCACCTCCAAAATAAATAAGTAAATCTTAAAAAAAATACACCCAATAAATCATGTTCTATCACTTGACAGAAATCAATCTTGTTTCTTGTGCCTAATATGTTTCTATTGCAATAATGCTATAAAGGATAAACTTCTGATATTCAGCTTTCTTAAACTCCATTCTTGATGGTTCATGTGTGGTAACAATAAAATTTTAATTTCTTGTGACATTTCTTACCAGGAGAAATCTGAAGAACCTTAAAGAAAATGATTCTAAGGAAGAGTTATCCCTATTGAGTTTGGAAGAAGGTTCACTGGATATCTAGTATGTTTTGTTCTTGATAATGATAACATGATATTTCTAAAGAAGCCATGACTCTCTTTAGACAAATTTCTAATAAATGTGCTTCCCTTCACTACTTTCAAGTAATTCCCTAGGGTCATGCTAGAAGTGTGAACTGTGCTGAATTATATAGATAGATTACAACATAACAGGCCAACCAAGATAAAACAAAACTGGAAAAAAAAGCTAGAGACAATGAATAGAATTAGACTATACCAAATAATCACCCATTCCTGTATAGAGCCAAAAAGTATCCCTTAGAAACCCAGTAAGTGACAGAGTTTTGATCATAAAGATACTCAGGTTGCATCAGGCATGTTGGAAAACCACATAATGTGAACACTAGGCTTGTAGGTGGGGGTCAAAGAGGCTTTTGGAGTCCCTTGAGAGGATATCTAGGAAAGCTGTGATTCAGTGTAATGGGGCTCTGACATCAGGCTGCACTGGCTGCCTGTGTAGAGCACAATGCCTGGCCTCAGAAAACAGTGGAAGTCCCAACAAAGATTCAAGAAGATTCTGAGAAAGTGATGATTGCTGAGCTCAGAATTGGGAATTTTAACCTAAAAAACATTTTAACAACAATACAGAACTTCTTCCCTACCTGCTCTAGACCACTGGGTGGGAAGAGGAGCCCTAGAACACTCACTGTGGGCTTGTTACATTGAGGAGGATACAAGAATAACAGATGTGAGGTAAAATACAGAACAAACACAGTGTATAGCAAGCAAGACAGTGTTGGAATTCTAATTTGCTGGACTAAAATTCCTTCATTTGCTTTTGCCTTGTCAGGGCTGGAGGAGGTTTATACACTAGAACAGAAATGGGTGCTCCTGATTGTGAGAATTAGTGGGACTCAAAGGCAGGGAGAAAAAATAGCTGTTATAAAAACAAGCAATAGCTACAGAGCACCAGAGCAGAGGCTGACAGCATGGTATCAGATCAGGAACAAGGCAAAGTTTCCAGCACAGGGCAGGGCATTGATCAGGATATTGGGAAGCTAAGGCCTTGGCAGTCATGGCCAGTGTTAGGTGTGAGCTGTCTAGATCCTAAAAGTAAGAATGGATGAGCCAATTCACAGAGAACTTATGTGTTATTGGAAGGACTCAAGTGTGCAAGCACAGAGGCAGAACTCAAGGCACCGACCATGATTTCCTTGATTTTTATTTTCAGAGGCATTTGGAATAGCATTGCTTCAGAGTTCATCTCCAAGGTGGAATTAGAGTTGAATAGAGTCTCCTGCCTCTCCTCGTCCTTCTTCATTCTTAGCCCATTAGCAGAGGGAGGAAAGTTGGGATGCTTCCTTTAACCAATGACTTAGGAACCTGTCTTTGTACCATCACCCCCTCCTGCTTTTAATAAGGCCACTTGATAACACCAGAAGATTCAGTAGCCATGGTCTCCATGGATTCCTTTCAACTTAAACTTTATATTTTTAAAAAGCTTAATTGTGATCTTTTGAAGTGCCCAATTAAAGATTTAAAGAAATAATGAATATCCCAAGGTGTCTGTCTGCCCCAGGTTTCTTTGCAAATGAGAGAAGTAGAGTTTTTCTCTCAACCATGGGGAATAATTTTTAAAGCTGACTCTGCTTTTATTCCCTGCTCTTCATCTCCAGTTGCTTCAATTTTTCTTTTCCATAATTCTCTGAACTTTCTCTCTTCAGCTCTGAAGCCTATTCTGACCAGAGCCTGACCAGCCTTTGGCTACCTTCTTCCTTTGTTCTGAGGGACCCCTAGACCTTTATTGTGGAAGCAAAGAAAAAGCAAAATTCCACATGGGTGTTTGAGTCCCTCCACAGATAAGGACATGTGGTTTCCAGTGAGTTCATTTGGAAGCCCTGCAAGACAGAGGGTTGAAACAGGCTTCTCTTTGAAACCTCGAGTGTTACTTTTCCAAAAGAAAATTTTACTCCAGGGGATTCCAGGGACTAAAATACATGTCTGTGTGAAATCTTCCATCTAGCTCTTCTCTCAGCAGAATGGGCTCACTGTGCCAAGACTGATGTAAGTGTCTCTCCTCTGCCCACAAGGCTTTCTAAGGTGCTTCATCACATACTCTGCTCCCTATTTTCAGCCGTGCATTGGGTCCCTCAAGATCAAGGTCTACACCATTCATACACCCATTCATTTGCACATTCAATAATCACTTAACAAGTGCCTCCATATTCCTGGTATTATCAGGTGCCAGGGATACCATTGTTACCAGAATGAAAAGTAATTCTTGTCCACATGGAGCTATACAGACTTTTGGACAAAACACACATATATCAAATCATCACATGAATAAATATCTAGCTATAAAACTGTAAATATCTAGCTATAAAACTGTGAGCACACAGTGCTATGAGTGCATAATTTGCTATATTTAGAGAGGTCAAGACTTTCCTGTGAAGTAAAAACTTACCAACTTCTGAAAGTTGGGTAGGAATTCCCTTGGTAAAAAGGAAAGTGGAGGGAATATCACTAGAGCAGAAAAGAGGACCAAGAGGGAAGACCTAAGGTGATATGGCTAAAATACTCCTAATCTTCTAATATTATCCTATCAATAAGGTGTTATTGGGTTGAATTATTGCCTGAACTGGAGAATGTTTGGCATTTATCTACCAAAAGCCAGGATCCAAGGCCCAGCCAAATGTGCCACCCCCCATATTTTGAAACATCTGCAAGTCAGACTAACACCTCCAATTAAGAACCACTATATAGGGCTTACTAAATTCTCTTGTATTTAAATGTGATGTACAGAGTGGTGGAGGAGACATTGGAAAGACATGAACTTGACAACAGTGGTAATGCTGATATCTTTCAGAGCCTTGGGGGACAGGTGACAAATCTCTAAGAATTAATTCCCAGAATTGACTTTTTGAAATAGATGTGCTAACTACACTCATATTGAATGCTTAGTCTTGTTCTCGTCTCTGTGTTCATCCCCCCTTGTGTTTTATCTACCTGTTTATGTTTTCCAGGGTTAGCTTGCTATGGCCATAAACAAGAGAGATGTAGGATTCAACAGATATTTAGGAAGGAAGATTAATAGTTTTGGACCATGTAATATATATGAGAGTAAAAGAGATGGTAGTATAAAACTGGTTTGTGGCTACATAGTTGCTGAGATAAAATACTGGAAATATGACTATATTTGAGTGGGAGAGATTAGCCATTTTTTTGCGGATGTGCCTTTCAAATATCCAAGAGGTGATATCTCACAGTAGTATAACAGATCAAGGGTTCAGGCATGAGGGGTGCCTGGGTGGCTCAGTGGGTTAAAGCCTCTGCCTTCAGCTCTGGTCATGATCCCGGGGTCCTGGGATCGAGCCCCACATCAGGCTCTCTGCTCAGCAGGGAGCCTGCTTCCTCCTCTCTCTCTCTGCCTACTGGTAATCTCTGTCGGTCAAATAAATAAATAGATAAATCTTTTAAAAAAAAGGGGGTTCAGGCATGAGAGCTGGTTTAGAAACATAATTTTGGGTATCAGACACATATAAGTAGGATATATTAGTCTGGTAAGCCTGCCATAACATACCACTGACTGGGGGGCTTAAACAACAGAATCATGTCTTCATAGTTCTAGAGTCCAGAAATCTAAGATTCAAGTGCTGGCAGGATCCGTTTCTTCTGATGTCTCTGTCCTTAGTTGGCAGGTTGTCAGATTCAGCTGTCTTTATGTAGTTTTTTCCACTAGACATGTCTGCATCCTAACCCATATTCTTACATGGGCACAAATCTTATTGGATTAGGACCTACCCAGCTGACTTCATTTTATCTTAATTAGCTCTTTAAAATTCCTATCTCCAAATATAGCCACATTCAGAGGTACTGGGGAACGGGTTAGGACTTCAACATATTAACTTGATGGGGGACACAATTCAGTCCACAACAGATGATAATGGAAGCTGTGGATGTGGTAATGGAAGCTATGGATGTGATATGATATTGCTTAGAGGAAGAATACATAAGAAGAGAAAGCCTAAGTTGCAACATTAGGAACCCATCATTCAGGGGAAGAAGGTGAAAGAGGAACCAAAATTATAGAGAGAAACAAGAAGAGAACTATGTTAGAGAAGCCAAAGAAATTGAATGTCTTGACAAAGACACAATTGTGAAAAGTGTAGAAGATTAAAGATCAAGAAGAAATAAGGACTGAAAAAGGAGCCCTGCTTTCAATTTTATCTACTCAGTGTCTAATCTAGTGACTGCAATGTAGTAGCCATTATTAATTATGTATGTATGTATATACTGCCAGTTTAGAGTGTGCAGGAAGGAAAAGGAAGACAAAATGAGGCTGAATATTATAGATTTGGCTAACCATATCTGTGCAAACTTGAGATTACTCTCTCAGAGCCTCAGTTCCAAATTATGTAAAATATATTTGATAACTTCTATCTTACAGGGTTTTGATTGAAATTATATGATTGGCACACATATCCAAAAAACCTAGCGTTATATACAAACAATGAATCATGGAACACTACATAAAAAAACTAAAGATGTACTGTATGGTGGCTAACACAATATTTAAAAAAAAAAAGCCTGTTGGATATTTTTCTAGCAGCTCATTGAAATATTTTAAGCATTGTACTCAAACTGGTTAGGAACAGTAAGAAATGGAAAGTCAGTCTGTGTCAAGCCCACTCCTCACAAGAGAATGACATGGATCAAATCTAGAGAGGTTTTTTTTAGATATGCATTTCCGAGCGCAATCTAGGACGAGAATGGGAGACTCTGGTAAGAGAAAACAATACAATGGAAATGGAGCAAAAGCAAAGTTGGTGCAAAGTAAGGATCCCAGCATAGCTGCATAAGCAGCCCAGGATATGGACAGCTCTTTGTTACTAATGTCTGCGTGGAACAGTCTCAGTTTAAAATAAGTGAAAAATAAACAAATCCAGAAATAAGTTATTTCTATTAGTAATATATGATGTGTTTTCCAAGCCAGTTAATCAGTCATTCAAAGGCATGGGTTACGGATTTAATATACGCAGCCTTTTAAGAAAGAAAGCCATGAGGTCCTTGCCCTGAGAGAATATTCTACTGCCTTGGTAGGTGAAACAATCCTATGTAAAGACACATCAAACAAACGAACCTCTGCTGGGGTGCTTTCTGTTCAAATACAAATTAAAGTCAAGGAGGCCAATTAGGTAACTGATTCTGAATCCTTGGAAGTCTGTTCCATTTTTCTGGTATTATTCTGCCTTGATGCCAACATTTCCTACTCTGGGTACCCAGAAGATTTATGAAATCTTGATTTCAATTAAGGAGAAAAATGATTGTTTTTGAATTTCTATTATATGCAAAATAACTATGTTATTCATTAACTCATTCAGCCTTTCTGTTGATAACCCAGGTAGGTTTCATAGTCTCCACTTTACAGTTCATGAAACTGAGGAGTAGAAGCATTGAGTTCATTAATTTACCAAATTCAGAGGGAGAGGCAATGTGACAATGCCATAGTGATATGCCTGAGCAGGGCCCAACAGGTTCTACAGGAAAGGGTGGGTGCCTCTCTACCCATATCCACACTGAGTGACCTTACAGGTAGTTCAAAATTGGCCTTGGTGGAATGATTTATACTAAAGAAAACGTTATAAATCAGTGTTTTTATATTTATTTATTTATTATTTATTTTTCCCCAGAGGGCTAGTTGTTAAACATTTACCAGAATACACTGACTGATTAAAGCCAATTCCGTGCTATCTCCAGTTTATCATCTTTGGGAGCTATTGCAATATGAGGTCTTAGTCTCTAGATTCTTCTATACTTCAGATCTTTCCTATGATAGCACAGGCTGAGATGTGCCACCCCCGCCGCTTGTTTACACCAGAATTTAATTCTTTCATTCATGTCACAGTGTTTATTTGAATTAGCTGTCACCTCCTATAAGAAACTCTGCAAATCCCAGCCATATCCTCACTCTACATGGAATCAAATCATACTCATTACCCTCAATAGAGCATGTGTTAATTAATGTAACCAGTCATCTTCTAGTTTGTGCAGATAGGTGAAGACTCATGAACATGGCCATTGCAACATGACCCACTGGAACAAAGCTGGATAGCAAGAAAGTACAAAAAAAAAAAAAAAAACCAAGAAACAAACAACAACAACAACGAAAACAAAACAAAAGCCCTGAAATGGAATAGATTAAAATATTGGCATCTTTAATCCTCATAACTCTATGAGAGAAATGTCATTAACCTATTTTACAGACCCAGTTTTTGAAGCCCAAAGAACTTACATAGCTGAAAATGAGCAGAAGTACAATTTGTACTCTCAGCTTCTAGCAGAGCTCCTGGCACAGAGTGGACCCTCATAAACGTTTATTGATGTGAATACAAGGACAGATGTGTACCACAGATTTTTCTTCTTTGTTGCATTTTTGGAGTACATTTTCTAAAGGATGATTTTCATAAATCAATTCTAAATCTCTGTCACTCTGATATAACTCATTTTGAGAAGACATTTGATAGAATTGAAGAGGAAAGACAGGATAAAGTGTGTGCTGCTGTTTGTAATAAGAGAGAAAATGAAGAAGTTTTAACAGATATAGAGGGGGAGATAGAGAACCACTTCTCAGAAATGTTTATTTATTTTTTGTTGCCTCTTCCTGTCTCACATTCCTCTTCAAAACAGACCTCCACAAAGGCCATATGAAATATTATGACACAGAACCAGTTGGAGGAAACTCAAAGAAAGGGGGAAAATTGCCTGTTGGGACACACAGGGGATACCATATAGACCTGAAGAATTGATTTCCTTTGGCCTTTTGAAGTATAAAAAGAAAATAATCATCTTTTAGACACTCTTCTGGTCTATGTCCAAGAAAGACAGCCTCAATGTTGGAAAGCTGCTTTGTCTGCTTTGTGTTCTTCTTTCTAGTCAGTCTGAAAGCATGAAAAGGGAGTGAAGGTTGGAAGACATGAGTAGTCCTAGCTGGATCACCAACTTCCAGGGACCTGGGAAAAGTCTCTCTTTTACTCTGGGTCACCATATCCCCATCGTTAAATGACTCTCAGGAGAGATGAGGAAATAATTTCTAAAATTTCCTTTAAATCTAATATTTTATGATCCAAAGAGTCTTCAAGGCTGCCCATGCTGAAACATTTAGTGTTGTCTGTGAACAATTTTGCTGTTGTGACCTAAAAAGGTCCTGGAAATAATTCCAGGAATATTCTCACCATGACAACCATTGATTTCAATGAGGTTGATAGGTTGATTTCCTGAAGTCAGGTGAATTTGGAGCACTTTAAAAATTAGGTGATAGGCTGAAGGAGACCTAGACATTGAACTCTTGCTTTTGTTCTCCAGGAGCCCTGGTGCTTGGAGTAGTATTTTTGAAAGTCTCCTTGATGTCTTTAAGAAAAATGTCAATTCCTTCTTTTCCTCTAGCCCTACTCTAACTTTTCCCAAATGAAGAAAAACAACTCCATCATCTGAAGTCGCCTTAGGTCTAATGCCATCTTTGCTGATAATAAAACTTCTCTTATTTAATTAGGGCAGCCTGAAGTCTATGTTAAGAAAAAAAAAAATAACCAAGATTTTCAAGAAATAGAGAGTCAACTAAATAACTGAACACTGTTTCCTCTTGAATGTGAGCTGATTATACACAGGCTGAAATGCTCAGAGGGCCATGGAAATACATCTCCATTTTTTGCCTTTAACCATTTTCTCTGATTTTAGTTGTAAATGTACTATTTTAGTAACTTAGCAAAAAATGATGTGTTTGCAATTCATTCAAACCTGTTTCCCAGGCTTTATTTTCCAAGTTTGGTTGGAAGATATCCAAGTGTTTAGAAGAAGAAGAAGGAAAAAAAAAACCACACACACACACACACACACACACACACAGCAAGCTGGAAATTGGAGATGATTCTACAATATGCACGTAATTATGTATGCCCCATACCTTTGTATTTACTCCAATTTTACTTTTCTTCACTTGTTTCTAGATTCTGTTTTAATAATGATTAGAAATACCATAATCCATGTGTTTTATGGAATCTGGGGGAAGATTCTGGTGTTTGGAGTATTCAGTCTTACTCTTATTATTGGTGCCTGGCTCCCTCCTTTCTGCCCCTGTACCTGTCACCTTATCAGCTATTGTTCTCTCCCATCTCTCCTTGCTTTCCCTCTCCATGACTCTCTCACTCCTGATTCCCCGGCTCCTCCCAACTTCTCTTGATCTCTTTCTATTATCTCCTTTTTCTTTCTCTCTTTTCTACTTATTCCTTTTTCTATAGTTTGTCATTCCTCTTCTTTTTGCCAACTCAAAGTTAACAAGAATAACCTATGTAGGGTGGCATTCTTCATAAGAAAAATCATTTACAAAGAGGCCACTTTGGTTTTTTTTTAATTTAATTTAATTTTTTTCAGTATTCCAAAATTCATTGTTTATGCCCCATGTGCTCCATGCAATACGGATATAGCTTGTTATTTTTGGAAATAATGTCTGTATCTTTCAACTCAATATGCATTGAGTCTGAGTACTGTTAGGCCATGTTGGGCACTGAAATTATGAAGACAAAGAATACATACATATTATATTAAGAATGTGGTGGGGAGAATATGTGTAAATGTTTTGACTGAGGAGACACAATGTGTGATGGATTAATTATAAATAGTTTTATTTTTCTGGTAACGTCATCCCCCTTTGCCCCTGAAGACTGGACTCATTGTCATATCTTCCCTTGGGACTTTAGCTGACATTCATTGCTTTGTATTTCCTAGATGCAAGTCTTTGCATTTTATTTTCAACAGTTATAGTTTAATTCACCATAAAAGTGTTTGCTTTATCATGATGGAGGTATTTCTAACTCTAATTCATTTTGGAATCAAACCAAATCTTTCCAATCAAACATAGGAAAAATTTATGCAAAAATCCAATGTTTTCTGCCATTTAACCAGTTCTAAGAGAGGTAAGACCTAAAATGTCCATGGCTATAAGAAGGAATTCACAGCTTTTCAGGTAAAATTAACTAAAATTCTTAATTTCCTTCTGTCTTTATCTTGCTTTCTATGTCTGGGCTATTCATTCTACATCAAATCCCCTACATTAAACCACCCAAGCAATGAACCAACAGGATGGGTTAGATTTCCACCTAAGCCAGCTCCATGTTTTACAAATACATGATTTGCAAATGTCCCATCTTTAAACAACTACCTGGCAGATACAAGTTCATGTCTAACCTAGTATCTTACTGGTAACTTTGACAGACAGGTGTGGACCAAATTTGTACCCAACCCAGACATTATCAGTCATTCTACATATACCTGTTATGTGCTTGCTGTGTTATTCCAACTTGACCATATAGCATGTTCCTTCCATGTGATGCTTCATAAATTACAGACACTTGGATACTTGAGTCCTATTCAGTATATAAAAATCTGAATGTCCAGGATGTGGGTGTTGACATATGGCATCTTTATTTTTATTTATTTATTTTTGGCCATTTAATAAGTGATCAGATGCACACTGATTCTTAGAACCATGTCTTTACTCGAATCCAGGCCAGTATATTGAGGTATATAAGTGAACAGGACATGATCTCTGCCAAAACAGCCTGATAAATGTTTTGATAGAATTACAAACAGGATAGTGCAGCAGACAGAAAAGGATGCCTAAATGTACTGGGCAATTAGAGGTGATGCACACCTGATTAAAAGTAGAGATAAGGAATTATCCAAGCCCCAAAGATAGAAAAATACATTTTAGGGAATTGAAGCCAGTATAAAAAGTAAGGAAGAAAGGGGCAAATAGATCTTAATATAGAGACTCAAAGTCTGACTATTTTTCCTCTTTAGTTATTATGAATAGAAATAGAGATTAAATATATTTCCTTAAAAATAAATTTATTTCCTTAATTGGGCAGGAGAGTGGTAGTCAATCATATGTCATTCTCTAGTCACTGACAAAGATCAAAGAAAAACAAAAGCAAATCTTTAGGAGGTTATCCTGTGAAAACAACCACCCAACTCATACCCCACTAGACAAGTGTTTCACTAAGTATCCATAAATCCCAATGAGAGCTGTTACAGGGCACTGAAAAAATAAAAACTTGTACTTTTTGAAGAGATGTGCTGAGTATACTAGCCTCATCAAATCTGAACTTTGTTGTGTAGTATTTTTGGAGAAGGAGATTCCTGAAGACAGTCATGCACAAATAATTTAATGAACCAAATATGTGTCATGTCCTTCAAGTACCTAATTTGAAAGCTAGTATTATGACCCTGGCCTCTGATAACATCTCTTTTCTCCTGTTATGGCCAATTAGTTTCAGGAAAGAAATCCTTTCTTATAGTGAATAACAGCATGCACTGCCTGGATCCCTCAAATGTTGTTTTTTTTATGAGTGAGATCAATAATCACAGCAGGAAGGGGAGTTCTAGGGCAGTTTGTTGTGGAAGAATGAAGAACTGGGAGAATATTATAAACTTCCTTTTTCTCCTTTTCTGCTGCTTACTTAACAGATGGTTGTGGGAGGAGATGCTGGATCTTATGTGCCTTTGGCTGCCTCTTGGATAGTCAGAGGTAATGAAGCATGTTCTTTACCATTGTGCCATCACTAGATTCATCAAACATGTTGATTGACTTCTGCATATACATTTCTCATTTATTGAAGTACATGAGGTGTGGGGGTCTCCAACATTTCAAAGCTTGAATGGATATTTTAAGACAAGCAAAAGCAAATACTTTTTAAAGACAAGATAGTTTTTATGTCTAGGAAAATACAAAGACTGAAGTTCATTTAAAGGGAGAAGTATTGGTATCTGTGTGTATGAAAAATCCCAGTAGAGGAGGAGCTGAGTATCCCCAACTGGTCTCATCTTAGAGACCATGGGTATTTTAACTAAGGAATGCTGTACAATGGAACTTATTTAGCCTCAGAAAAATGGATACAATAGCAAGTCTGGGAACAAAGACATAATAAATTGGGAAATATTTTTTTTTTTCTGAAAATCCATCTAGTAATGTGCACCAAAAAAACTTCAAATAGAAGTCTGTATTCATTAATCCTCAAGAAATAATTATATACATCATCATTGGCCATTAGGGAAATTCAAATCAAAACCACATTGAAATATCACCTTCCACCATTTAGAATGGCCAAAGATTAACAAGGCAGGAAACAACAAATGTTGGAGAGGATGTGGTGAGAGGGGAAACCACTTACACTGTTGGTGGGAATGCAAATTGGTGCAGTCACTTTGGAAAACAGTGTGGAGATTCCTCAGAAAATTAAAAATAGAGCTACTCTATGACCCAGCAATTGCACTATTGAGTATTTACCCCAAAGATACAGATGTAGTGAAAAGAAAGGCCATATATACTCTATTGTTCATAGCAGCAATGTCCACCATAGCCAAACTGTGGAAAGAGCCAAGATGTCCTTCAATAGATGAATGGATAAAGAAAATTTGGTCCATATATACAATGGGATATTATTCAGCAATCAGAAAGGATGAATACCCAACTTTTGCATCAACATGGGTGAGACTGGAGGAAATTATGCTGAGTGAAATAAGTCAAGCAGAGAAAGTCAATTATATGATTTTACTTACTTGTGGAGCATAAGGAATAACATGGAGGACATTAGCAGAAGGAAAGAAAAGTGAATTGGAGTAAATCAGGAAGGGAGATGAACCATCAGAGACTGTGGACTCTGAGAAACAATCTGAGGATTTTACAGGGGAGGAAGATGGGGTGATGGGTGAGCCTGGTGGTGGGTATTAAAAAGGGCATATATTGCATGGAGCACTGGAAGTTGTACATAAACAATGAATCTTGGAACACTGCATGAAAAACTAGTGATGTATTTTATGGTGACTAACATAACACAACAACAATAGAAAAGAAAAAATCATATATAAAAATTAAAATGCAAACACAAAATTGTTTACCATAACATTATTTTAAAGAAGAATATTCGAAATAGTCTTGGTATCCAGATTTTAAAAATTTTAACGAATAGCATCATATCACTATGGTAGATTACTGTGTATCTATTTTAAATTATCTTTATAAATACATAAAGGACCTATCAAGTGTTTTACAAATATAATTTTGCATACAAAGAGTTAGATATAAATTTATGTGTATAATTTGATCCTTTATAAATGTGTATATGTTATTTGTGTAAATATGTGTATATGGAGACGGAGAATGAAAGGAAAGGAACCAAGATAGTGTTAGCAACAATATTGCATGAATGCTTAAGCTTCTTTGTTTTCCTCCTTAGCATTTTTTCCTGATTTTCAAATTAACTACTATGAATATTTCATACATTTATACTTAGAAAAAGTCAACAGTTCAGCAATATTTGTCCCTAATTATTTCCTGATTGGATGCCATGTTTGTGCATATAATTTACTTTGATTAATGGAATGAGAGCAGAAGTGGCAGGTGCCACTACTTAGAAGGACCTCTGGGAGCCTCTGTGTGGTTCCACTCGGTTTCCATTCTCATAGGCCCTAGAACTGCAATGTCCCTGAAAGATGTTTCTTCTTTAATGTGGATCTCGGAATGAAAAACTCATGTGGAGTAGAGCCACAGGAGACCCACAATGGCAGACATATAGGATGAATGAGATTCCAGACTTTTTATGTCATAAGAATTTTGTGAATTGGAGATTGTTAATACTACAGCATAACATAAATAAAACTGAACTAATAGGGTCTATTTCATTACATTTTCTATTTTAAGGACTAACTAAAAGACATTTTACCTTAAGCAAGTAATGTATTATTATTCTCATAGATCCAAGTAGAGATAGGTTCAAGTGTCCTATGTGTAACACAATACAAAAGCAAACCAAGCAAAACTCCTTTTACCTTCAGTTATTTAAAAAAATCTTACTCATCTGATAAGTGAGTGAATAAAATTTTTCTCTATCTTCACTCTTTGATAGTTTGAAATCTGATTGCTGCCTGTGCCAATATAGTAAATGTAATTTTATTTTTGAACTGTGCAATCCAATTATTTCATAGGATATCCCTGAATTTCTTTAACATCTGAAGTTTTCCCATGATTATATTTGTTTATGTACTTTTGGTAGGAATTCCAAAGAAACAATACCATTTTCTTCTCAGTGAATTGCATCAGGAAACATACAATGTCAGTTTGCCACATCACTCGTGATGTTAACTTAAAGATGGTGTTTAGCAGGATTCCAGCAGAATATTTGCCATTCTTCCCTTTGAAATTAATGGGTACTTCGTAGGAGGTTACTATGAGACCACGTTGAGTATACGTTGATGTCTTTGTTTGAAGCTATTTTCTGTTTATATAAGAATGTACACATATATTTTCATTACATTTATATAATCTGTAGCTATCATTATCCACTTTGATGGCTGAATTGACCACATTAGGCCACAGAGAGCTCCTTCAATTGAGCTCCTATCCTTATGATGAGTCCCCACCACTTGAGATGTTCCATATTTCTTGAGCAACAAGACATTTTGGACTTTCTCTGTCCTAGATCTGAAATCAGATTTTAAAAATTATAGTAATCCCAAGGAACTCTAATTTCTTTTAATTGAAAGAAGTGTTTAGAAGCTAGATGTGGGATTTTAGTCTTTTATTAATTGTGGTGTGCCAGTCTTCTAAATCCAATGGATCTAGGAAATATAGATGGATGGACAGTTATCAATATTTTTATATCTCTGTATATCTCTGTATATCTCTTTATATCTCTGTATCCTTATACCTATTTAAAATCTTGTCTTCATGCCTTCAATTCAAATTCAACTTCATATCATTAATTTTACTTGCATCCCCACCATATTGTAAGTTTTCAGTTCACATTCCCCTCATATTTAAGTTTTTGCTCAAACCTGTAATACACAGAGGTATTTGTGGAATAGCCAACTCACAATACTAAAAAAAGAGCTTACTAACTATTTGTTCACTAATAGTGCACTATTTGTTCAGTTATTTTTGTTTTTAGTCTGAGGGCATATAGTCAAAACACTGCATTCAAAACCTACTTGTGTTATACCTCTTTTCTTTCAGGGTAGTTACAATATTTGTTTTGAAACATAGTTATATCATTTGTTTTTGTTTAAATTCATTTTTAAGGTTTATTCTTCCCAATTTTTTTATTTTATATTATTTGAAGTGGAAGAAGGGGCATTTTCTATGAGCTCCATCTACTGAATTAATAAGAATGTTTATACTGAATAGAGAACTTGGCACCTTTCACAACTTTGACTTCATTATATATTTTATATACGTGTGTGTGTGTGTGTGTGTGTGTGTGTGTCTATACTTCTTCTCAGTGGATCTTAAGCCCATCAAAAGAAGGAAAGCAGGGACTGTGACTTTCAGCTGGTGTCATGCATAGGTTTTCTTATTTGGTTCTCAAATAATAATTTATTTAAGTAGTTTAAGTGTTTATTTAACTACTTTCAGTTATAGATAATAAACAATGAGATAAGAAGGCAAAATAGAAATAAAATACATAAAGGGCCATGCTTTTTTCTCCTCTCAGTACTGTAGTTATACTCTTTCTGGATTGTGCCATCACTTTTTTTGTTGTTTTATCTGGAAAAGCAAACTGAAACTGAAACCTAAATAAGAGGTCACTTAGTAGAGGACACTACAGGAACCCATGAGAATTACCAGGCTACCTGATGAGAGATTTGGATTGGAAAATGATTCCTTGATGAGTCTGAAATATAGTATGTCTCTTTTTCTGAGATCTCCATTTCCTGCTGCCATTTCTTACAACAAGACCCTAACATAGGAGACTTTCTTGGGGAATTTAAACTGACAGCTCTGTGCTGATTAGAAGCCTTAGGACAGGGCACCTCTGAAATGAGATCAGTGTCAGAGTGCTTATGCCCACAGCAGCCACAGGAGGAGGAAAAAATAAAACCAGCAAATACTTCACAACATTCTTTATTAGAAGAATATATGAGGCAGAATCATGGGGAAAGAAAAGAGTTTCACATTGTGTCCTTAAAAAAACTTTCAGCAATGCCAATGGGAAACAATCTTTCTTCTAAGTAGCATGAATAAAGGCTTATTTTATCCACATAAAGTGTGCCACAACTAGAAATTCCAAATACTCCAAAATATATAGCATGTAGTTGGATTTTTAGAGAATTTTCTTTAGAAAGCAAAATTGAGGTATTTCCTATATATGCCTGCATCCACCCCACACATACACAGCTTCCCCCAGTGTTAATGTCCCCCACCAGACTGGTACATTTGTTACAATTGATCAACCAACACTGGCACATCATAATCACCCAAAGTCCATAGTTTACATTATGATTCACACTTGGTGTTGTGCATTTTTTTGGTTAGGACAAATAAATAATAATCTACATTTGTCATTATAATATAATACAGGTTATTTTCACTGCCCTAAAAATCTTTTGTGCTCCACCTATTTATGTCCCTACCCCTTCTCCCTGACAACTACTGATCTTTTTACTTTCTGCCTTGTGTTGCTTTTTCATAATGTCATATACTTGGGTTCATACCAAGTAGTAGCCTTCTCAGATTGGCTCTTTTTTTTTTTTTTAATTAAAGCATGCATTTAATATTCTTCCATACCTTTTCATGGCTTGTTAGCTCATTTCTTTTTAGCGCTGAATAATATTCCAATGTCTGGATGTACCACAATATATTTATCCATTCACCTACCTGAAGCCATCTTGGTTGCTTCTAAGTTTTGGCCATTAGGACTAAAAAAATCTATAGACAATTATATTCAGAGTTTTTGGTGAACATAAACTTTCAACTCCTTTGAGTATATCAAGAAATACAATTGCTAGATTGTATGATAAGGAAGTCTTGTTTTGTAAGAAACACCAAAATGTCTTCCAAACTGCTATACCAGTTTTCATTTCCACCAGGTTGGAGAGTTCCTATTGCTCCAGTTTTTACAGCACCATTTGTTGAAGAAATTCCCTTTGCTCTCTTGTCAAAAGTCACCTTTCTGTTTTTATGTTGGTCTATTTCTATCCTCTCTGTTCTGTTCCATTTATCTATTTTCTAATCTTTTGCCAATACCAAATTCTCAATTCTTATAGCTTCATAGGAAGCCTTAGTAACATGAGTCTTCTAACTTTGTTCTCCTTCAAAATTCCGTTGGCTATCCTGTGCTTTCTGTCTCTTCACATAAACTTTAGAATCAGTTTGTTGGTATCCATAAAACCCTTTGCTGGGATTTTGTTTGGAATTACATTGACTTTATAGATCAAATTGGGAAAAACTGGCATTTTGCAAACATTGAGTCTTCCTTTCAATGAACATAGATATCTCTCCATTTATTTAGTTATTTGATTGCATTCATTAGAGTTTTATAGTTTTCCTAATATAGATTTTGTACGTTTTGTTAGATTTACAGCTAACAACTTCATTCTGGGGGTACTAACATAATCGATACTGTGTTTTTAAATTTAAATTCCATGTGGTCATTTTCATATAGGAAAGCAAAATATTTTTGTATATTTGCTTTATATCCTGTAAACTTGCTATAATTAATTGCTTGTTAATTCCAGTTTTTTAGTTAATTCTTCCAAATTTCTATGTAGATGACCATGTCATCAAACAACAAAGGCAGTTTTCTTTCTTTCCTAATCTGTACACATCTTGTTTTTCTTTCTTGCCTTATTTCATTGGCAAGAACTTCCAAAGTAATGTTAAGAAAGAGTGGTTAGAGGGAACATCCTAGCCTCGTATCTGATCATAGTGGAGAAGGTTCAAGTTTCTCAAAACTAAGTATGATATTAGCTATAGCTTTTTGGAAATAGCTTCTTTCAAGTTAAGAAAGTTCCCCTTTATTTATAGTTTACTGAAAGTTTTTATCATGAATAGGTAGAGGAATTTTTAACATACTTTTCTGCATCTATTGATATGCTCATGTGATTTTCTTCATTCAGATTACTGATGTGATGAATTACCTTAGTTGATTTTCAGATGTTGAACAAGCCTTATGTAACTGGCCATGGTGTATATTTCTTTGTATACTTTTTTGGAATAAATTTGCTAATATTTTATTGCAAATTCTTGCATTTGTGTTTATGAGATATGTTGGTCTGTAGTTTTCTTATACTATCTATCTGATTTTGTGGTTAGGGTAATCCCATCCTCATAAAACAAGTTGGGAAATATTCTCTCTGCTTATATCTTCTGAAAGAGAATGTACAAAGTTGATATAATTCCTCCTTAGTGTATGGTAGAATTTACCATTTTACCATGTAAGCCTGTTGCTTTCTGTTTCTGAAAGTTATCAATTATTGATTCAATACATTTAATAGGTATAGGCCTATTCACATCATCTATTTCTTCTTTTGTGCATTTTGGAAGTTTGTGTCTTTTAAGGAACTGGTCCACTTCACCAGGTTTGTGGACAAACAGTTGCTCATAGTATTCCTTTATTATACACTTAATTTTCATGGAATTGGTATTGATTCATTCTTTCCTTTCTCATATTAATAATTTGTGTTCTCTTACCTTTTAAGAAATTCAGCCTGGAGCACCGGGATGGCTTAGTCAGTAAAGTGTGTAACTCTCTATATCAGGGTTGTGAGTTGGAGCCACATGTTGGATGTAAAGATTACTTAAAAATGAAAACTCTAAAAAGAGAAAAAAAAAAGATATAAAATTAATTAATTAATTAATTTAGCCTGGGCAGTAGCTTATTGATTTTATTGATATTTTGAAAGAACTAGATTTTGAGGAGTGCCTGGCTGGCTCAGTTGGTTGGGCAACTTACTCTTGGTTTTGGTTCAGGTCATGATCTCATGAGTCCTGGGATTGAGCCCCTTGTTGTGCTCTGTGCTCAACAGGGAGTCTGCTTGAAAAGTCTCTCCCTTTGCCCTTCCCCTGACATATATGTACCCTCTCTCTGTCTCTCTTGAATAAATAAATATATCTTTTTATTTTTATTTTTTTGTCTTTCCAAAATCATTTTTTCTCACTTCATTTTATTTTTTTTCAGTGTTCCAAGATTCATTGTTTATGCACCACACCCAGTGCTCCATGCAATATGTACCCTCCTTAATACCCACCACCAGGCTCACCCAACCTCTCACCCACCCTCCCCTCCAAAACCCTCAGTTTGTTTTACAGAGTCCACAGTCTCATGGTTTGTCAAAAAAGAACTAGCTTTTGTATTATTGATTTTCTCTAGTGATTTCCCATTTTCAATTTCATTGATTTTGTCTAATTCTTTGTATTTTGTTTTTCTTCCCTCACTTTAGATTTAAGTCATTTTTCTTTTTCTAGTTTCCTAAGGTAGAAACTTAGATTATTGACTTTGGATCTTTCTTTTATTTGGAAAATTTGCATTTGATGTTATGAATATAGTAGATTTTTGACATAGCTTTTGATTTTTTTTTTCTTCACAGTAGATTGCACCAAATTGGAGTCTTGAGAAAGAAGCTTGGCATATCATCATATTTTTGTAAGCATGCTTATAATTTTGCATGTTTTTTATACCTGGTTAGCCAAGTTACAAAAAACAAAGTTTTAGTATTTTCTGGCTATATGATAAAAGGACTGGGCAAACCAGAATATACCTAAGTTAAGAGAGGGTGTATGACAATTTCTGATTCATATTTATCAATGTTACTTCAGTTCTTCCTATACTTAAAGTCTGTACTCAAGTGAGAAGTGATATGATGTTCTATTTTTTTCTGTTTCCCTAAACTCAGTAGTTTTCTGGTAGTCTTAAGGTTCCTAGAAATTTGTGAGTAATGTAATATGAATCAATGTAAAATAATTTAGTGATACGGGCAACTTTATGTGTGATGTGGATATTGACATGGAGATCTTTATTTAGAAGCTTTACACTTATGAGGAAGAAAAAAATGTTAATACCACCACCACAATTACAGGTTAATGAAAGTGACATTGAAGATAGCAGGTTCACATGCAATATCATCTGCTCCAGAAAGCCTCTATGACTTCTGTAAAAGAATTGAGTGCTTGAAATTCTTATACCAGAAATTTCCATATTCTTTTCCTATAAATCGTAAAAACATAAAGCAAGTCTAAATCCTATGTAGAAACATATCCACAGAAAATGTATAATGATGGGTATGTGAATGAAAAACAGGAAAGGACACATTTGGATGAAGAAATGACTTTCATTAGAACCTTTTTTTTAAATAACTCACATTATATTATAAATATTTACCTATTTTTTGCCCTCTTCTTCTATGAAAACAGATGGATGGAGATTATTTTCTTCCTGTCTGAATTTTCAGGACTGAGCTACAGGCATTATTAGGTGTTGAATAACAGGTGTTGAATAACAGGTGTTGAATAACATATATTGCATAAATTAATAAATGAGTGTATAAGTGAATACATGCATGACAAAGATCAAAGCAGAGTTGACCTTGAGTGTGGTATATCATGTGATACTACACTCTAACCTTTCCATCCATCCTATTGCCTGACAGTCCAGTAAGGTAATGCAATGCCTTTGACTGAGCAGGTTGATATTTACTAAAACAGAATAAGTGTGTGTGTGGGCCAGGGTGGAGGATGTATTTTGGGTTTTGAATTTTTTTTTGTGTTGACTATAATGTTGATACTTTCTTCAGAACAGGTTTGAATTGAAAAGGGGCCTGGGTGAGGGCTCTGAAGTTTAAAAAGGGAAGAGAATGCCTCCAATGGGCCACAACTTGATTTGGACAGAGTGTGAGCCAGAGTGCTTGAGGATCTGAGCAGGGACCATTGTGCAGGCAGCAGGGTTAGGGTTTATGAGCAGATGGTCACAACCCAATAATTGTATGTAGTATCATTGAAAATGTTTTAAGAGTACTATTTAATAACTTTGTTGCTGTGTAATGAATGCAATATATTTGTGTGAACATTTAGAGTGTACGATTTTATAAGGTTTAAACATATGTGTATACCTGTGAAACCATCACCAACATCAAGGGAGTGAATGTATCTATCACTCCCAGAGTTTTCTTTATGTCCCTTTGTAACACATGACCCCAGCAACTATGCCTAGAGAGCCAGTGATCTGCTTTTGCTCAGTATAACTTTCTTTACATTTCCTAGAATTTTACATAAATGGAATCATAGTAAATACTCTTTTTTGGTCTGGTCCTTTTTCACCCTGTATATTTTTAAATAAATTTAAATATTTTTAATTTTTTAAATATTTTTAAATTGTATTAGTAGTAGTAGTAGTAGTAATAATGACGATGATCAATGTCTGTACTAGGTGCTTTTCATACATTCTCATTTAATTAATTTCATCTATAATGCTCAGCCAAACTGAATTATTAAAAGGGTCTTTAAAAGGGTCCTTATGAAAACTGATTTGTTTCTGACAAGAGCAATCATTCCATTTACAGAGGCTAATTCTTCTACTCACATAAGAGAAACAATTCATTATTCTTGTACAACTAACAAAAAGATGATTGCAATAAAATGATGATTGGTAATTCATTCATGTATTTAAAGGAAGAACATATTTTATCCCTATTTTCAAATTATTTTCTTTTTCAGAAATGGAGAATAAACACTCCAGCCTTAAAGTTCCATATAAAACACCAGTTCTAAAAGTTTGTTTTTTGTGAAGCTGCTTCCTTTATACTTTGAAAACTCTTGCAACCCTGTAGCTTCACATCCTCCTTAAACAATAGTATTAGGGGAAAGAGATGAGGCTTTCTCATGTAATCTCTTAATTGAAAAAAGGATAAAAAAAGATCTTTTAGGAGACTATAAAGTTTTTAGAAAGTGACATTTTAATAAAAAGAAATCATATTTATTTCAGAAGGAAACAGCCAGAGTGGCATTAATAGAATTGTATTTCAATGATAGAGGAGTCATTTAATACTGTAATTATTTTATTTTCTGCATTATAGTTGAAAAAGTCTCATCTATAAATGAAAATATCAAAAATGAATATAAACCACACACCAAAAAAGTAGTTTCTGATGTTTCTAACTGGCATGCCATCAGTCAACAATATCTGTTTCCTTATGACCACCAGCAAGGCACTCTACTAAGTCCTATGGGTGATAAAACACTTAAGTATATATTTTTTTCACTTCAAGAGGATTAATACAGATTGAGGAGTAAAGCATGCATACAACAAATAACTAAGCATGCATGGTGATACACAATGTGTTTGCAACACCACAGGGAAATCAAGTGCTCTACGTAACCCAAAAAGAGAGCCTTTGGAGGTAGTGTAGCACTGAGATCATCAGAGTGGAGAACTGGAGATCAATCTTGAGGTGAGTAAGATTCAGACAGAATGGCACAATGGGGTATGTGAAGGAGAAGGTTGTGGGCTAGAGGAACTAGGGTCACTAAAATGAACAAATTATAATCTCAGGGAACAACAGCCTCTGAGGATGAATAAGGAAGACAGTCAAAGAAGCAGAATACCTCAAAGTGGGTAAGGTTTGGAGAGCCAGAATAGGACAAACAAACAGCCTGGCTTTTGGCCTGGAGCTCAGGACAGATGTGCCCATTGTATCCTTAAGATAATTCTAGAACTTCCCTACCTTCTCATCCCCTCACCAGCACTGTAAAAGTTCCATGCAAATATTTGTGACTAGAGGGAAAGCATCGATAGTAGTCACAGAGACTGATTGCACCTGAACTGAACCCAGTCCATTGGGATGTGGGGAGTATTGAATTAACCTCTGGCAATCATGTAAAAAGTCCAGAAATACTGTGGTTTTTTGTTTGTTGTTTGCCTGTTTGTTTTTCTTTATTCAGTGCTTTGGGTGTAGGTGGAGCAGGTATTGTTGGCCTATAACAGCCTTGGAATATATTTCGTCCAAGGCCACATGACTAACTGGTCTTGCAACCGGAACCACACGTTCTTGGCTGCTACTATTCCAGGGTTCATTTCAGTGGACTAAGCAGCTAGCTAATGAATGCTGACTTGATTTTAAGGACTGACAGAAGTTGGGTAAGGTACACTGTGGAATTCAATTACTAATGATGATGGTGATTTTTAGGATACAGGTTTTTAATGTTTTTAAAGGTTTTTAAGATTTATAAAGGTATATATTTGTACATAATGCACACTCACTCATTTTTCCAATGCTCAAAGGTTTTATACTAAATGTATTCCATATTAAAAAAATAATAATTCAATAGAATCAGACTTTAGTTTTCCATCCCACCCCACCCCCTTTCCCTTGCCACTGTCCTACAACATCCTTTACTCTTCTTGGTCCATTACTGTAAAGTCACCAAACACATCTAATTGGACTACTAGGAGTGAGGTGACATGTGTTTTTGTGATGTGTCTGTAGGATATAGGACAGTGCCTGCCCTAGGAGGAATGTGATCAGTGATAGTTGAAAATGAATGAGAATACATGAATAAATATTTGAACTCTATGGTGAACAAATCCCCTCCTATCACTGCAATTCTAGAGTCCCCAAGAGTTGTAATAAGTCCTGGTTGTATTCTAACCCTGTCCTCTCTCAGCCAAGATCAAGAAATCAACCAAGAGCAATGGAAAAAAAAAAAAAAAAAAAAAGGCCTAACACATTAACACATGCCTTTTATGCTGGTTATTTATTTCTTGGCTAATGGTGTGTTAGAAACTCATTAGCAGTGTTTTTTCTCAAAAAATAAAAGAGTTTCACACTTTCTTTTCTTTCTATTATTCTATGATATTTCTATTTCCTCTTTCTGGTATCTCAATGAATAAATTTAATCCTGAAATTATTTTATCTCATTTCTATGTGAACCAACTGATTGGTAAGTAATTATAAATATTTGGATCAAACAGGAGGCTACACCTATTGGTTTTATCTGTTAATGACACATATGTCATTTTGTTATAAGAAGTCTGTAGTTGAGCCATTTTTAATGCTCCTTATGTACTTAGTTTTTAATGTAAAGTTCTTGGTGATAAATACCAATTATTCTTCACAAGAATTAAGATATCCACTCCTTCCTCCATAAAGTTCTCAGAAAATATCGCTCCTTATCAATGGAGCAGAGAAGTTATATTTTAGGATTTTTAATCTGAACAATAAGGAAATGTTGTAGTTTGATTTTAGGGAGAAATCTGTTGAATGGGATGCATGCATCTGTGAAAATCTGTGGGCAATGGCCCATTGTCATTATTTTGTTCAAGAAGAGAAAGAAGAGAATTTTGTTGTTACTTTTGTTGTGTTGTATTGTTTTACCTCTACTCAGTGTCTTGGATTGTATTCAGGAGACCACAAAGCCTAAGTCAACTTCTGTCTCCCTCTCAAATTTGCTGTTGATGCTGTGCTCCCTCCTCTGTCTTAGATCCACCCCAACAACTATCCGCATTCTCATATTTTCACTTCACCAGAAACACTATTCTCTCTAGGCACTTTTTTGGTCCAATTTTTTTCATTTTTTTAATAAGTCAATGCAACACATATACATACTATAAGTCAGCAGGTCTTCTGCTCCTGTGTGAGATGACAGACTGGGTGATGGAGCTGTGAGAGTGAAAGACACAGAGACTGCCCTTGAGGCAGGAGGTGCACAGGTGAGCAGTCAGTAACCCAGCAGTGGGCATCACCATGGAGAGCTGTGCAGAGCTCCACAGAGAAGTATGGGTACAGAAAGATACAGAAAGGAAGCTTTCCTGATAGGTGGGGAAGCTGATGTGATGGGGTTCAAAGAAGATGAGAGGTCATCAAAGGATTCTTTGGAAAAGATGTAATGTCTGAGTTGAGTCCAAATCATAATAGATATAGATAAATAGCCCTTCCAAACAGAGAATATAGGGTATGCAAAGGATTGAAATGGAGCTTTGCGTCTTGTGGAGACCTATTGTTTTTGAAATGGTGGGAGCACCATGTGCACACTGGTGAAGCAGGAGATAAATCATAACTCAGTGAAGAATACAAGTCAATACAGCCAATCTTTGAATTCTGTTTTCAGGCTGGGTGACTACTCTCCTTAGACATGACATCTCCCCTCAGGAAAACTTCTTAGTTTGATGGACTATCCCTGTAAGAATATTAGAGATATGGAAGAAAGGGTGGGAAAATACAGAAGCAGAGACGGGGAGAACTGGGCTCTGTGAAGCAGACATATCAGAAGCAGACTGTGGGGAAAAAAGGGCACAATTTTTTTTTTTTTTTTTTAACACGGAGGCTTCCAGGAGGTTTGTATTAGGCCCAAGTTTTGCTTCTAATTGTACCACAGAACATAAACCTATGAAGGGAGACAGTAGCAGGACTGGGGCAGCATAACCAAGACCTCCAGAGTATTTTTCCCTAGAGTCCTGTCTTCTGTGGTCTTCTGATCCTCTACAAAACCCACTTGCCCTGTGTCTAGGGCCACATTTTCAGTAAAGTTTAGACTTCTCTGATTGTCTTAGAATCACTAGTACCTAGTACAATCCTGGCACACAACAGTTGTTCAGAAAGTGCACAAAAAAATTTTTTTTTAAGATTTTATTTATTTATTTGATAGAGATCATAGATAGGCAGGCAGAGAGAGAGGAAGGGAAGCAGACTCCTTGCTGAGCAGAGGGCCTGATGCGGGGCTCGATCCCAGGACCCTGGGATCATGACTGAGCCGAAGGCAGAGGCTTTAACCCACTGAGCCACCCAGCTGCCCCAGTGCACAAAAATTTTGAAAGAACAATGGGAGGCTGTGGAAACTGAGAAAGCAATCTTACCTACAGGAGGTTTTGTTCATAACATAATGGATGGTATGGGAATGGACAGGAAGGCAGCAGGGAAGCAAAACACACAGGTGAGGCGTAATGAGTGGAAGAAGCAAACCGGATTTTAAAAACTGGAGAAAGTCAGAGTGGATAATCATTTGACACCCGCAACAGTACACATGGAATATAGGTGTGGAAGAACTAATTCTATGGCAGATACAATGAGAATAATCTATTAGAGAATCAGGAGCAACAAACAGAGGTAGGCAAGGTTCCCTGCAGATGGAGGGTAGGAAGCATATGGAGATTCAGAGGTAGAACCCAGGACCCACAAGGCTCCAAAAGAAGGTTCTCTATCGCCCTCAATATATCCACATTTCCCTGAGGTTTGAATAATCTGAAGTTCTGTGGCCAACCTCTGGTAGGGCATGAAAAACCCCAAGCAATAAAATGATAATACCTCATGAATGACACAGTTTGCTAACTGGAGCCACTGCCCCCAACTCCTCTTTCCTGACTGGAAACTCTTAAGAGGTCACCACTGTGCCTTAGTCTTTTCATGGACGAAATAGTAGCATAGAGGCAGAATATTTTAGTTTTTTCTCTGGTTTCCCTATCCACTGTAGGTATGATAAAGCTTTATAATATGAAACCACAAATCATATGATCAAATTTTAAAATATTTGCCCTTCATGGGTATTAAATGTGTTGATAAAATATGAGCAGAAGCTTTAAAAATCAGATCATAAACTCTATTCTTTTAAAGTGGCTAAATTTCAAGAGGAGTTATATATCAAGCTATTTAAAACACTTGTTTTATGTCTCAACCTTTTTTTCAATGTTGCCCTGATTTTTGTGCAAAATATGATACAATGGATCATCAAACTCTCAAAAGCATCATTAAATAAAATGTGAAAGACAAAGTTTATTAGATTTAGTACTGAAAAAATATGTTTATATAAATATATATTAACAGTCCAAAAATAATCTATATTGAGCATATCAGGATTACTGTTGTATATTTTGTGATGGGTCTTTCTTCCCACTGGGTAGATCATTGATTTACATTGACATCACTAATGAGACAAATGAGAAAGAACCATAATATTTCACTAAAGAAGAACATACTACTTTTTTATGAACTACCAAAAACAAAAACAAAACCACCACAACAATAACAAAGGTGTACACTTTAATAACAAGTCTGATTGCCTTGCAGTTGAGGGATAGGAAGTAGCTAATCATCTGCACAAATGCCACTGCAAAGAAATGACAAAATCCCTGGAACATCACCACCATGAAAAAAGAGAAATAAAAATGATTATAAAAGTATTATCCTTTATCCAAGCACTGAGTTTCTGCTTCTATGGCAGTTCAGAGTTTCTACGTTAAACTATAAGAGACAAACCAAACAGACATAGCATGGAAAAGATAAATAAATAGCTTCTTGTTGGGATATATTTAACTAACCCATAGAAAATCCTAAATTTCAGATTTATTATAACTTGATGGCTATTGGGTACGCTGTGCCAGTGAAAGGTACAGCATCCTAGATGATCGGAGATACCCAATATTTGTTAAATACCCCTCACCTCTTCATTTTTACACTGATGGAAGAAAAAGCAAAATAAAGAACATTTCATTAAAATTAATGGCATCTGTGTTGTTTTTACATAAAAACAAAAAATATTTAAAATATGTTTGGTATTAGAACCTATGTGCATATTATTTTTTCCACTAAATTTAAAAAGCATTAAATGCATTATAAGATAACTTAATAATCTACAATTTGATGGCCCTATATGTCTAGCATCATGATAAAAGTTGTAGATAATTAAAGAATGAGCAAAACAGAGGCCCTTTCTTGAAATAAGATAAAGTGGGGTGCCTGGGTGATTCAGTCAGTTAAGTGTGTGTCTTTGGCTCAGGTCATGATCCCAGAGTCCTCGGATGGAGCTCTGTGTAGGACTCCCTGCTGGGCAGGAAGCCTGCTTCTCCCTCTCCCTCTGCCTGCTGCTCTCCCTGCTTAGACTTGCTCTCTCTCTCTCTCTGTCAAATAAATAGATAAAATCTTTTAAAAAAAGAAAGAAAGATAAAATGATAGAAGGGGTGCTTAGCTGGCTCAGTCACTATAGCATGCTACTCTTGATCTCAGGGTTGTAAATTCGAGCCCCACATTGGGTATAAAGATTACAGAAAAATAAAATCTTGGAGGACTTGGGTGGGTCAGTTGGTTAAGTGTCAGGCTCTTGATTTTGGCTCAGGTCATTATCTCAGGGTTGGGAGATGGGGCCCTACTTCGGGCTCCATTTTCAGCAGGAAGTCAGTTTGATATTCTCCCTCTCCCTCTGACCCTACCCTCCATGTTCTCTCTTTCTTAAATTAACTCTTTAAAAAAATAAGAAAATAAAATATTTAAAAGGACTAATCATCTTTTTTAAAAAAGTTAAAATGATGGATAAGATATTACTTGTATGCAACCTATACTTCAAGACAGTGGTTTATGCTTTACTGTGCATAGAAATCCAACTGGGATGCCTGGACACACGGATCATCCATCACCACCACCCTCCAGGTAATATGGTTCAATACATTTGGGGTTAATCCCAGCAACCTACATCATTGACAGATGACCCAGATGAAGGTAAAATAAAGTTTTGTAACTTGATCAGCAGTTCTCAAACCTACCTGCATATTAAAATTTCCTGATGATCCTTATAAAAATTCCAATGCTTATTCCCCACACCCAAAATTCTAACTGAATTTCTTCTGAAATCATGTTTTAAAATGTCCCTGGGTTATTCTAAGATACATTCATGGATGCGGAGTTTTGCCTTCAAAGAACCAGAACAATGAGATCAGGAACACTTGGAGGTAATTTATATTGGGTGGAACCTACCTATTCAAGTGTGATCCCACTTCGTAGATCCTAATTGGTTAATCATCATAGCATCATCATCATAGAAAGAAGAAGCAGCAGTAGCGGGATAGCTACTTTTTATTTATTTTTATTTATTACTTATTTATTTATTTATTATTTTTATTTATTTTTATTTATTACTTTCACCTTTTATATTCCAGACACTCTTATGCTTTACATAGGGGTAATTTTATTCAGTCTTCCCAGCCAGAGTCTCTGGAGAGAGATGAGAAATCTGCATTTTAAACATGCATTCCAGGTGATCGTTATATATATTAACTTTGAGAGGCATCACCTCCCAGTCCTTTCTCTTCAAAACTGCCAGTGTAATCTTTTTCCCCTAGGTGTGATCTTTTTGAAATTTAACTCTGAGGATGGATGACCTCATTTGATGCTCTCAGAAGCTCCCCATTACCCTCAGGTAGATTGGTTTGTCCGATCCTCAAATTTTATGATTATAAGAATTAAGAGAAAGCATCCATGCGTAAAGCAATACACATGTTGAGAATCCAGTAAGTATGAAATCTGGTCCCCTAAAGGCCAGTTTATCTCTCTAGCCTCACCATCATCATCCTCCCCCACCACAAACACACACAAGTATGCACACGTCAGGTCAAACTCTCAACTGTTAGCAGAGACATAGGTACTCTTTGATACTCCAGGTCCTTCCAGTGGCTTCTCCCTCTGCGTTAAAACTTTCTCACCCCAAACCCCGCTTTCCCTCGGGTTTCAGTTCACATGCCAAGAGTTCAACCTCCTCTGGAAGCCTTGTTTTTATCCCACATCCTGGGTATCCTGGCCAGCTCTGGATCCTGGGAGTTCAGAGGTGGAGCTACGCATGCTCTGTGTGTATATGTGTGCATATGTGTTTGTGTGCATTCTTACTTGTGCATGCTGTGTGAGATGAGGGTGAAGGGTACTGACTTTTTTTT